>NC_047031.1:3386444-3608944 GCF_902652985.1 Pecten maximus | reverse complement strand
CTCACCCCACCCACCAACTCACCCACCAACTCACTCACCCCTCACTCACTCACTCACTCACCAACTCACCCACCCACCAACTCACCAACCAACTCACTCACTCACCAACTCACTCACTCACCAACTCACTCACTCACCAACTCACTCACTCCCACTCACCCACCCACCAACTCACCCACCAACTCACCCACCAACTCACTCACTCACTCACCCACCGACTCACTCACCGACTCACTCACCGACTCACTCACCACTCACTCACTCACCGACTCACTCACCGACTCACCGACTCACCGACTCACTCACTCACTCACCCATCCACCGACTCACCCACCCGACAACTCACTCACCAACTCACCCATCCACCAACTCACCCACCCACCAACTCACCCACCAACTCACTCACCAACTCACTCACTCACTCACCAACTCACCCACCCACCAACTCACCAACCAACCAACTCACTCACTCACCAACTCACTCACCAACTCACCCACCCACCAACTCACTCACCAACTCACTCACTCACCAACTCACTCACTCACTCACCAACTCACTCACCAACTCACTCACCCACCAACTCACCCACCAACTCACCAACCAACTCACTCACCCACCAACTCACCCACCAACTCACTCACTCACTCACTCACTCACTCACTCACTCACCCACTCACTCACTCACTCACTCACCACTCACCAACTCGCTCACTCACCCACCCACCCACCGACTCACTCACTCACCCACTCACTCACTCACTCACTCACTCACTCACTCACCGACTCACTCACTCACTCACTCACTCACTCACTCACTCACTCACTCACACCCACCACCCACCCGCCACCCACCCACTCACTCCTCCACGTCACTCACTCACTCACTCACTCACTCACTCACGCACCTCACCCACCCACCAACTCACGCCACCACTCACTCACCACTCACCAACTTCACTCACCTCACCACTCACCCACCCACTCACCCATCCACTCACCCATCCAACTCAACTCAACAACTCACCCACCCAAACTCACTCACTCACCGTCATCACCCTCACTCACCAACTCACTCACTCACCCACTCACTCACTCACTCACTCACTCACTCACCCACTCACTCACTCACCGACTCACTCACCGACTCACCGACTCACCGACTCACTCACCCACTCACTCACTCACTCACTCACTCACTCACTAATTCACTCACTCACCAACTCACCCACCCACCAACTCACCAACCAACTCACTCACTCACCAACTCACTCACTCACCAACTCACCCACCCACCAACTCACCCACCAACTCACCCACCAACTCACTCACTCACTCACTCACTCACTCACTCACTCACTCACCACTCACTCACTCACTCACTCACTCACTCACTCACTCACTCACTCACTCACTCACTCACTCACTCACTCACTCACTCACTCACTCACTCACCAACTCGCTCACTCACCCACCCACCCACCGACTCACTCACTCACCGACTCACTCACTCACCGACTCACCCATCCACCAACTCACCCATCCACCAACTCACCCATCCACCAACTCACCCATCCACCAACTCACTCACCAACTGAGTTACTGAATTACCAATCTGTTTACCTTATACAACTAACTGACTGACTGAGTGAGAATGAATGACTTCAAAACTAACTAGCTTATCACCTAACCAAACAACCTTCAAATTAAATAGGTAACTTACTGCCTGTATGAATGACTACCTGACAAACTTCTTTTACTATTTGCTTACTTATATGTCTGACTGACATATTGACTAATTTAGATAACTATTAATACACTAATCAACTTACTTAATTTTATTACATTTTTACCAGTGAAATATCAAAAATTATTCATTCTATAAAAGTGATATTTTTCACTAGTGAAGAATATCATATTTTTCACAAGTGAAAAATATCACTTTTTGCTGATTTGACCAATCAAATTAATGATTAGAAAATACCACAATAATTGACCAATCAGAAAGCCCGACATATATGTCAGCACCTGGACAGGGGAAACTACTTTTTTTGTTTACAAATTATCGCTGTAGGCCTAGTTAGCATACGGGGTAGGTTTTTCGTTGATAAAAAATGTAATAAACAGAATATCTAAAAGTGTCTTCAGTAATACCAAATATATTTCACGAGTGGGGCTAATATTTTGATATTTTTCACGAGTGCCGGTACGAGTGAAAAATATCAAAATATTAGCCCCACTCGTGAAATATATTTGGTATTACTGAAGACACTGTTAGATATCCTCTATATCTGGCTTTCTAAATAACTAATAATATATTTATTTAATTAGTTACATACATAGCTGCCTGACTAACTTATTAACTAACAAACTACCTTACTTGCTAAGAGACTCTGCCTGCCTGCCTGCCTGCCTGCCTGCCTACCTGCCTGCCTACCTACCTGCCTACCTGCCTGCCTGCCTGCCTGCCTGCCTACCTGCCTGTCTGCCTGCCTGCCTGCCTGATTAACTAACTAGCTAACATACTCTTTTACCAATCAACAATAAATAGCTGACTGACAAACCAACTTATTAAGTAACATATCCATTGACTTACTTAACTGAATGATTTAAAATCTGGTAAGCTAACTAACTATTAACCAACAACTATACTCAACTAACTAACTTATTTCACGACTGACTGACTGACTGACTGAACAACCGACTAATTTTGGCCAACTAAACAAGCATTCTGTGAGTATTGCTAAACCAATACATGTTCCCTACCGCCACCCTCAAGTAAAAATTTTAGCCAAATTTGAGTGAAAAAGTTCAGCCAAAACTGAAACTTGATCATTTAATGAAAATAAGATAATACAGAGAAAACAGTTAAGTCAACAATATGGAAATAAAATAAAAAAATGAAAATAATGTTTTCAGTTTTAACCATACAAAAGTAATGCAAACACCCAAAGAACCTCTATGCAAAGAATAAGCATCGTAATACCATTATTAAGTACCGACACTTTAACACTAGCCCTCAACCTCTGGGTTGCGAGTTCGAAACCTACGTGGTGCAGTTGCCAGGTACTGACCGTAGGCCGGTGGTTTTTCTCCGGGTACTCCGGCTTTCCTCCACCTCCAAACCTTGCACGTCCTTAAAAGACCCTGGCTTTTTATAGGACGTTAAACAAAAACAAGCACACCCAAAGAACCTGTATGCAAAGAATCAGCATCCTAATACCATTATTAAGTGAATGGTGTGTCATTATAAAACTTTAACAAAAACTTTAACCTGAAGAATACAGAGAAAAAAGTTAAGTTCAAAATACGGCACAAATTTCGAAACCCCCCCCCCCCCCCCCCCCCCAACTATATCAGTTTTTTGTGAGTGACATAACGTTCCCTTTTCTGTACAAGGAGGGATTCCATGCTTTACATTTTATCAGGGACGTACATACATGTAGTTAAGTTTATTTCTAGTAAAGGATTAAATGATTTATTCACTCGACTCAAAATCACAATATACAAATACATAAAATATAACATAAATAATCTAGTATGTACAAGCGATATTTGAGGTATTAATTGTTCATCTCGTTAAATTATCAATTAAAACTGTCAATATTGACAGCCGTATAATTGTTTACTATATCTTGATTTCCCAAAAATGTATCCAGTCTGTTTTTTAAAGCATTTACATGTACTATTTAGGATGGATACCACAACCTCTGTTAGAGAGTTCCAAATACATTCTGTGTGATGATGTCGCTCTTTGTGGAAACATGTGTTTTAATGTCCGCTTGCACTATATCTGGTTGGCACATCTGACCACCATAATACACTGTACGTCCCTGATTTATCATGATACTTTGAGGCAACCTTAGAAATATGGTTTATTGATATTGTTATATAAATGATATCAAAAAGAAGAAATATTTTTAAACAAGAGATCCCAGAGGGATCTTGGCGCCCACCATTGAATGATCTTTATAGGTTCCATGTCAGATTGATCTTTTCTCTACTTTTCCCTTCCTCTAAGTCTTACTAATCTGTATAAATTCAGAAACAGCCCTCTAGTACTATTCAAACAAGGGGAACCTATATATAAAATTTAAGATTTAGAGATTATGGCTTTCTGTCGGCCATGTTGTTTTCGGATTGGTCCCAAAATGCAATACCAGCGACCCAGGGGAACCTACATATGATATTTGAGAAAAATCCATTCAGTACCGTCTGTAAAATAACGATAACAAACTTCAATTGTCAAAATACAAGATGGCTGCCTGTCGGACCTGTTATGTTCCGACTGGTCACAAAATCCAATATGCATAACTAGGGACCGAGGGCAACCTACATATGCAATTTCGGAAAGATCCTTTCAGCAATTTCTGTCAAAATCCAAGATGGCTGCCTGTCGGCCATGTTGTTTTCCGACTGGTCACAAAATCCAATATGCATAACAAGGGACCGAGGGCAACCTACATATGACATTTCAGAAAGATCCTTTCAGCAATTTCTGTCAAAATCCAAGATGGCTGCCTGTCGGCCATGTTGTTTTTCTATTGGTCCCAAGATGCAATATGCATAACTACAGACTAAGGGGAACCTACAAACAAGGGGGACTTATATATGAAATTGGAGATTTAGCGATAATGGCTGTCTGTCAACAATGTTTTCAGATTGGTCCAAAAATGCAATACGACGGACCAACGGGAACCTACATATGAAATTTGAGAAAGATCCCTTCAGCAGCGTCTGTAAAATAGCGATAACAAACTTCAGTTGTCAAAATCCAAGATGGCTGTCTGTAAACCATGTTGTTATCCGACTGGTCCCAAAATGAAATATGCATAACTAGGGACCAAGGACAACCTATATATCAAATTTGATTAGATCCCTTCAGTTCTTTCCCAGAAATAGCGATAACAAACTTCAATCGTCAAAATCCAAGATGGCTGCCTGTTGGCCATGTTGTTTTCTGATCGGTCCCAAAATGCAATATACGTAGGAACAGACAAAGGGGTACCTACATACCAAACTTGAGAAAGATCCCTTCGGTTCTTTCTGAGAATCAGCAAAAACAAACTTCAATTATCAAAATCCAAGATGGCTGCCTGTCGGCCATGTTGTTATCCGACTGGTCCCAAAATGTAATATGCACAAGTAGGGACCAAAGGCAACCTATACATCAAATTCGAGAAAAATCCCTTCAGTTCTTTCTCAGAAATAGCGATAACAAACTTCAATTGTAAAAATCCAAGATGGCTGTCTGTCGGCCATGTTGTTTTCCGATTTGTCCCTAAATGCAATATGCATAACTAGGGACCAAGGGAAATCTAGATATGAAATTTGAGAAAGATCCCTTCAGTACTTTCTCAGAAAAGGCGATAACAAGAATTGTTTACGAAAGGACGGATGGACGGAGGGAGGGAGGGAGGGACGGACGGACGACGGACGCGATTTGAATTTGAATAATATCTGATGATGGTGGGCTAAAAAGATAAACGACATAGTTTTAATGCTGATGGTTATAATGTAAAACTGCTGGTGAAATAAATTAACGAACTGATGCGTTTCAGCACGGATTAAAAAATATATATCAGTTTAAATCAGTTTTAGTGATAATAAGACTGCATTTGAATCAGGAATATAATTTTATCTATATTTCGTGTGAAATATATATATGAGTCAAAATTCCATGCATTAGACTGACCATTTATGCTACACATCATTTTCTCACACACTTCACATGGTTATCCGGAGGTTGCTTGCTAGGGAAAAGATAAATCGATCTTACACAGACCCATGATGGATTCTATTAATCCTAATCATCGTGTCCAGACACAAATATCCACACGCTTCTGGCTCTCCATTAATTCATTCATAAGCATGGCCTAATCTAAACAGTCTAATGTTAAGTTCCCTTTATTATACTTAAGACCTTGACACTTCAATCAAACCGAATTTGACCTCTCCCGACACTCAGTGAGGTGCCCTGGGACAATATACATGTCAGCATATATCTCTACACCCCCCCCCCCCCCCCCCCCCACACACACCCACACACACACACACACACACACAGTCGCTCGCTCCCTTTTATCAAATCCATCACTCTGTCACATATTCATTTTCTTTGTATTACGGTGATTTGAACGTATTTTATTGTTTAGACACAATTGGATTGAGCACAATTTTTTAACAACTTTTAAAAGCCCTCTCCACAAATATTATAGAGAAAGAAAGAAAAGAGATCTAAGAGTAAGGTGAAAGTTGCTATATTAGGATATACTACAATTTATGGTTCATAAACGATATGCACACTATTTATCTTTAAATATACTTAAAAGTAATGAAAAGCTAATGCATGCACATTCTAGCTGCACATCCAATACATTGCACTTATCCATTGTCCACAAAAACATATTCCTTAAATCCTTTCCGGGTCTCTCCTGAACTTTACAAATTTTATTCATTTGCCTTGCATCAAATGTTTATAATAAACTGTAAATGATGTTCGTAATCATATGAACCAATCACAATATTAATATAAACAAATTGCATTACGGTGATACCAATCTGTACGTTCTAATATCATTATTATAGCTCTTATTTCCTTAAAATGTTACGACTTTTATGCATGTGTGATTTGAAAAATACACAGCAAACAAGCGGCCTGAATGATGAGTTAAAAGAGAAAAAGCCAGGCAATTTAGAAGTTTAATTTCTTAAAGGAAATGCCGATGTCTGGTTTTGACATGTCCTATTCAGCAAAGGAATAGTATATTACTACATCGTTATTTTTCTTTTTTTTTACATGTTTTTCCTTGTCATCATATAGATGTTTACGCATTGGGCTCCTCCTCCTCCTCCTCCTCCTCCTCATCATCATCATCATCGCAATAACGGGTATATCTATGTTAAAAATTGTCCTTACTTGTTTTCAAAATTTCTTTATTCATGTTTCATTGTTTCATTTCTTTATTAATTCTACATTTCAACTTTTATACTCTCATGGACTTTGATTTATAGCAATGACATTCTATATCACATTTGTATTATGTAACTTTGTTTGTATTGTAAAAATATCTATGTTTTATAATAAACAAGACTTGTTTTGTTCAATTACTTAATTGTCGACGGTGACCATTTTATGGCATTCCCTGGATTAATTGTAGTTTGGTTACCTCAGCCTTCCGCTGAGTCTACATACTTCAAATGTTTGTACAATGCCTATACGGCCGTTAAAAAAGCTGAACTGAGATGTAGTCGTGCTCTCAACAACGATTCTTTTCAGGACCAAATACATTTCTCAACAAGTAACCACAAATCTCGAACTAACGCAAACATGTATTCTGTTGTTACATTCTATCTATCTTACTGCACGTGTTTGTTATATCAAGCCAAATTAGCATTGGCATACATTAATTTGATATCAACTGAAATTAACAAATAAATGATTAACATTTTAAAACTCAATATATCATTTAACTTCATCCAACTTAATATTTAGATTTTGAAAAATGTCAGTGAATTGATAAAGACTTTCACTGATACAGCTGGTTTTGGTGAAACAGGAAGTAGACACAATGCTATCAGGTATTGTTATGTAACTCAGGGACATGTCGTCATATAAGCCTTCATATGTTAAAGTGATACCTGAACGAAAAATTTGAATACGTTATTCTATGTTATCACCAAAGAAGATTGTCGAAAACGGCATTAAAATCAGTTGACCGAGTGCCGAGATTAGACATACGGTCAGTTACGCTGATTTTGGGACTCTTCGGACTATAACATCAAAATTTAAATTCAAATTCAAACTCAATTTATTCTCTTTTCACATCGTGTACAAGGGAAACATATTTACAACACATACACGTCGATACATGTTCACATTTTTATCAAGAAGGATCAATTATGTGTTTAATTATTCATGTTTTTTTTTATTATAACATGGTATGGTCTCATGTCTTGCCGACGTTTAAAAGGTAATAGGCTTATACGGCCCGTTATGATAGAAAAACTGACGGTAAGGTGTCAAAAATTATATGCGTCCCGTTATGATAAGAAATCAGTAAGATGTTACATGTTATATACGGCCTGATATGATAAGACATCAGTAAGATGTTACATGTTATATACGGCCTGATATGATAAGACATCAGTAAGATGTTACATGTTATATACGGCCTGATATGATAAGACATCAGTAAGATGTTACATGTTATATACGGCCTGATATGATAAGACATCAGTAAGATGTTACATGTTATATACGGCCTGTTATGATAGGAAATCAGTAAGATGTTACATGTTATATACGGCCTGATATGATAAGACATCAGTAAGATGTTACATGTTATATACGGCCTGATATGATAAGACATCAGTAAGATGTTACATGTTATATACGGCCTGATATGATAAGACATCAGTAAGATGTTACATGTTATATACGGCCTGATATGATAAGACATCAGTAAGATGTTACATGTTATATACGGCCTGTTATGATAGGAAATCAGTAAGATGTTACATGTTATATACGGCCTGATATGATAAGACATCAGTAAGATGTTACATGTTATATACGGCCTGTTATGATAGGAAATCAGTAAGATGTTACATGTTATATACGGCCTGTTATGATAGGAAATCAGTAAGATGTTACATGTTATATATGGCCCGTTATGATAAGACATCAGTAAGATGATACACATTATATACGCCAGTTATGATAGGAAATCGGTTAGATGTTACACGTTATATACGGCCTGTTATGATAAGAAACCAATAACATGGCGTATGTTGAGCTGCTGAACATTCAAAATTTGAATGTTGTATGGCGCATGTTGAGCCGCTGAACAATCAAAATCAAAATCTCAATGTCGTATGTTGAGCGGCTGAACATTCAAAATCTGAATGTTGTATGTCGTATATTGAGCCGCTGAACATTCAAAATCTGAAAGTTGTATGTCGTACATTGAGCCGCTGAACACTCAAAATTTGAATGTTGTATGGCGTATGTTGAGCCGCTGAGCATTCAAAATTTGAATGATATATGTCGTATGTCGAGCCGCTGAACAATCATAATCAAAATCTCAATGTCGTATGTCGTATGTTGAGCGGCTGAACATTCAAAATCAAATCTGAATATCGTATGTCGTAGGTATAGCTGCTGAACATTCAAAATTGGAATGTTGTATGTCGTATGTCGAGCCGCTGAACATTCAAAATCAAAATATGAATGTCGTATATCGTATGTTGAGCGGCTGAACATTCAGAATCTGAATGTTGTATGTCGTATGTTGAGCCGCTGAAAATTTAAAAATTGAATGTCGTATGTCGTATGATGAGCGGCTGAACATTCAAAGGTTCCCTCGTTGGATAGTAAAAAAACAAGATATAAATTGCTTGAATGTCGTATGTTGAGCCGGTGATCATTCAAAATCAAAATCTGAACTTCGCATGTCGTATGTTGGGCAGCTGAACATTCAATATCTGAATGTCGTATGTTGAGCTGCTGAACATTGAAAATCTGAATGTTTTATGCCGTATGTTGAGCCGCTGAAAATCTAAAAATTGAATGTCGTATGTCGTATGATGAGCGGCTGAACATTCAAAGGTTCCCTCGTTGGATAGTAAAAAAACAAGATATAAAGTGCTTGAATGTCGTATGTTGAGCCGGTGATCATTCAAAATCAAAATCTGAACTTCGCATGTCGTATGTTGGGCAGCTGAACATTCAATATCTGAATGTCGTATGTCGAGCCGCTAAACATTCAAAATCAAAATCTGAATGTTGTATGTCGTAGGTATAGCTGCTAAACATTCAAAATTGGAATGTTGTATGTCGTATGTCGAGCCTCTGAACATTCAAAAGTTCCATCGTTTGCTAGTAAAAGCACAAGATATTAAGAGTTAGAATGCCGTATGTCGTATGTTGATCATTCAAAATTTGAATGTTGTATGTCGTATGTCGAGCCGCTGAACATTCAAAATCAAAATCTGAACTTCGTATGTCATATGTTGAGCAACTGAACATTCAATATCTGAATGTCGTTTATCGAGTCGCTGAGCATTCAAAATTGAAATGTTGTATGTCGTATGTCGAGCCGATGAACATTCAAAAGTTCCATCGTTGGCTAGTGAAAATACAAAATATCAATTTTTAGAATGTTGTATGTCGTATGTTGCACGGCTGAACATTCAAAATTTGAATGTTGTATGTCGTATGTCGAGCCGCGGAACATTCAAAATCAAAATCTGAACTTCCTATGTCGTATGTTGAGCAGCTGAACATTCAAAATCTGAATGTCGTATTTCGAGCCGTTGACTATTCGAAAGTTCCCTCGTTGGCTAGTAAAAACACTAGATATAAAGGTTTTGAATGGTTTATATCGTATGTCGAGCCGCTGAACATTCAAAATCAAAATATGAATGCCGTATGTCGTATGTTGAGCGGCTGAACATTCAGAATCTGAATGTCGTATGTCGTACGTTGAGCGGCTGAACATTCAAAATCTGAATGCCGTATGTCGTATGTTGAGCGGCTGAACATTCAAAATCTGAATGTCGTATGTCGTATGTTGAGCCGGTGATCATTCAAAATTTGAATGTCGTATGTCGTATGTCGAGCCGCTGAACATTCAAAATCTAAATCTGAACTTCGCATGTCGTATGTTGAGCAGCTGAACATTCAATATCTGAATGTCGTATGTCGTACGTTGAGCGGCTGAACATTCAAAATCTGAATGTCGTATGTCGTATGTTGAGCGGCTGAACATTCAAAATCTGATCGTCGTATGTCGTATGTCGAGCCGCTGAACATTCAAAATCAAAATCTGAACTTCGCATGTCGTATGTTGAGCAGCTGAACATTCAATATCTGAATGTCGTATATCGAGCCGCTGAACATTCAAAATTTGAATGTTGTATGTCGTATAGTGTTGGGAATCGGTTGAATTTTTGTGATCGATCATCACTTGTGTGTAACCGATCGATGATCGATTAAAATCGATTAATTTCCAAATGTATATTTTGTATTCATGCCTCAATATTTTGTGAAATGCTTTCAACAACAATTTCAGTAACTAATAACTGTTATACCTATATAGCTACATGTATACTATCTTCCTGTGTGTTCATTTGTTTATTACACAGATAAAAATGAACCAAAATTGTTTTTTTTAATAATTTTATCCAACACATAAAAAACAACAACAAAAGGATTGTTCATTGGAGTATTTAGCTCATTGGAAGTTTTTGCACGGGCTGTAAAATGCTTTAATCCATCCGTTATCGAAAGTTTAATATACTTTGAAAACAAAAGTAGAACTGTGACTTACCATTGAAGGAATACGACTTTCTGCATATTTTATAAATAGTTTTTGTCATATTTAAGGTATCAGTACTTAACAGACCTAATGCTTCTTGTTTTCATTAAAAACCAAAATGTTTCCATAAAATAGACCCTGTGCGTTTACCGGGAAGAAGGATCGTATACATTGACGTTGCTTTTATAGCTAGTCGTTTATGTTCTCACAAACAAAATCTTAGTCATCGGTACGTTTGCATTCCTCCTAGTATTACAACACTGTACCAGTTATTGCGACGCTTGATTTTGTATGATACAAGCATAACCATTTCCCGCAGGCGACTGTTGTAGGCCTAGACATTGTCAAGCTGAACTTGCGGATGTTAAATCGGCGAATATATTTTCATAAAACCTGAAGTAGGGCACTTCCGACGAAACTCGATTACTTATTTCTTACTCGATTAATTGATCAAACGTCTCAAACAAGTGATACTCGACGAACTCGATTAATCGGAACACCACTAATGTCGTATGTTGAGACGCTGAACATTCACAATCTGAATGTTGTATGTCGTATGTCGAGCCGCTGAACATTCAAAATCAAAATCTGTGACTTCGCATGTCGTATGTTGAGCAGCTCAACATTCAATATCTGAAAATCGTATATCGAGCCGCTGAGCATTCAAAATTTGAATGTTGTATGTCGTTTGTCGAGCCGCTAAACATTCAAAAGTTCCATCGTTTGCCAGTAAAAACACAAGATATCAAGTTTTAGAATGTCGTATGTCGTATGTTGATCATTCAAAATTTGAATGTTGTATGTCATATGTTGAGCCGCCGAGTATTCAAAATTTGAATGTTCTATGTCGTATGGAACATTCAAAATAAAAATCTGAATGTCGTATGTTGAGCGACTTAACATTCAAAATTTGAATGTCGTATGTCGAGTCGCTGAACATTCAAAGGTTCCCTCGTCGTCTAGAAAAAACACAAAATATAAAGTTTTTGAATGTCGTATGTCGTATGTTGAGCGGCAGAACATTCAAAATCTTAATCTTGTATGCCATATGTCGAGCCGCTGAACATTCAATATCTGAATGTCGTAGGTCGTACGTCGAACCGTTGAGCATTCAAAATCAAAATCTTAATGTCGCATGTCGTATGTGGAGCGGCTGAACATTCAAAATCTGAAAATCGTATGTTGAGCCGCTGGACATTCAAAATCAAAATCTGAACTTCGCATGTCGTGTGTTGAGCAGCTGAACATTCAAAATCTGAATGTCGTATATCGAGCCGCTGACCATTCAAAAGTTCCCTCGTTAGCTAGTAAAAACACTAGATATAAAGTTTTTGAATGTGATATGTCGTATGTTGAGCCGCTGAACATTCAAAATCAAAATCTGAACTTCGCATGTCGTATGTTGAGCAGCTGAACATTCAAAATCTGAAAATCGTATGTTGAGCCGCTGGACATTCAAAATCAAAATCCGAATGTCGTATGTCGTATGTTGAGCCGCTGAAAATTCGAAAGTTCTCTCGTTGGCTACTAAAAACACAAGTTTTTGAATGTTGAATGTTGTATGTCGTATATTGAGCTAACTTCATACAGTCGATGTTACACATTATATACGGCCTGTTATGTTCGGAAATCAGTAAGATGTTAGATATTACATACAGCCTTTTGATAGAAAATCAGTAAGATGTTACATGTTATATACGGCCTGTTATGATAAGACATCAGTAAGATGTTACATGTTATATACGGCCTGTTATGATAAGACATCAGTAAGATGTTACATGTTATATACGGCCTGTTATGATAGGAAATCAGTAAGATGTTACATGTTATATACGGCCTGTTATGATAGGAAATCAGTAAGATGTTACATGTTATATACGGCCTGTTATGATAGGAAATCAGTAAGATGTTACATGTTATATACGGCCTGTTATGATAAAACATTAGTAAGATGTTACATGTTATATACGGCCTGTTATGATAAGACATCAGTAAGATGTTACACATTATATACGGCCTGTTATGATAAGACATCAGTAAGATGTTACATGTTATATACGGCCTGTTATGATAGAAAATCAGTAAGATGTTACATGTTATATACGGCCTGTTATGATAGGAAATCAGTAAGATGTTACATGTTATATACGGCCTGTTATGATAGAAAATCAGTAAGATGTTACATGTTATATACAACCTGTTATGATAGGAAATCAGTAAGATGTTACATGTGATATACGGCCTGTTTTGATAGGAAATCAGTAAGATGTTACATGTTATATACGGCCTGTTATGATAAGACATCAGTAAGATGTTACATGTTATATACGGCCCGTTATGATAGGAAATCAGTAAGATGTTACATGTTATATACGGCCTGTTATGATAAGACATCAGTAAGATGGTACATGTTATACACGGCCTGTTATGATAGGAAATCAGTAAGATGTTACATGTTATATACGGCCTGTTATGATAGGAAATCAGTAAGATGTTACATGTTATATACGGCCTGTTATGATAAGACATCAGTAAGATGTTACATGTTATATACGGCCTGTTATGATAGGAAATCAGTAAGATGTTACATGTTATATACGGCCTGTTATGATAAGACATCAGTAAGATGATACATGTTATATACGGCCTGTTATGATAAGACATTAGTAAGATGTTACATGTTATATACGGCCTGTTATGATAAGACATCAGTAAGATGTTACATGTTTTATACGGCCTGTTATGATAGGAAATCAGTAAGATGTTACATGTTATATACGGCCTGTTATGATAAGACATCAGTAAGATGGTACATGTTATACACGGCCTGTTATGATAAGACATCAGTAAGATGTTACATGTTATATACGGCCTGTTATGATAAGACATCAGTAAGATGTTACATGTTATATACGGCCTGTTATGATAGGAAATCAGTAAGATGTTACATGTTATATACGGCCTGTTATGATAGGAAATCAGTAAGATGTTACATGTTATATACGGCCTGTTATGATAAGACATCAGTAAGATGTTACATGTTATATACGGCCTGTTATGATAAGACATCAGTAAGATGTTACATGTTATATACGGCCTGTTATGATAAGACATCAGTAAGATGTTACATGTTATATACGGCCTGTTATGATAAGAAATCAGTAAGATGTTACATGTTATATACGGCCTGTTATGATAAGACATCAGTAAGATGTTACATGTTATATACGGCCTGTTATGATAGGAAATCAGTAAGATGTTACATGTTATATACGGCCTGTTATGATAAGACATTAGTAAGATGTTACATGTTATATACGGCCTGTTATGATAAGACATTAGTAAGATGTTCCATGTTATATACGGCCTGTTATGATAAGACATTAGTAAGATGTTACATGTTATATACGGCCTGTTATGATAGGAAATCAGTAAGATGTTACATGTTATATACGGCCTGTTATGATAAGACATTAGTAAGATGTTACATGTTATATACGGCCTGTTATGATAAGATATTAGTAAGATGTTACATGTTATATACGGCCTGTTATGATAAGACATCAGTAAGATGTTACATGTTATATACGGCCTGTTATGATAGGAAATCAGTAAGATGTTACATGTTATATACGGCCTGTTATGATAAGACATTAGTAAGATGTTACATGTTATATACGGCCTGTTATGATAAGACATTAGTAAGATGTTACATGTTATATACGGCCTGTTATGATAAGACATTAGTAAGATGTTACATGTTATACACGGCCTGTTATGATAAGACATCAGTAAGATGTTACATGTTATATACGGCCTGATATGATAGGAAATCAGTAAGATGTTACATGTTATATACGGCCTGATATGATAAGACATCAGTAAGATGTTACACATTATGTACGGGCTGTTTTGATTGGAAATCAGTAAAACATCCATCCATCAATCTCTATCTCTCAGGGATTTACCCGATAATGTTTCATTATGTTTCAAAATGAAATGTATCTTCTACATCAATTTAAACAGAAAGGACAGAATCTTGAATAATATACTTTTTTCTATGCCGTCCAGTTTCTATCAACATATTATGTGAAGACTCACTCACTCACTCACTCACTGATAATGGCCGAGTGACAAACCAACTAAGTAACTGATTCACTTACTCATTCAACTAAACGATTAACAAGCTAGTAATTAGTTAACTAACCACAAAAACTCAACTAACTTCATCACTTCGCGACTGACTGGCTAACTAAACAACCGACTTAATGACCAACGCAAAAAAAAAACAAAAAAAAACAGCCAACTTACTTGCTGGCTAGCTGATTAACTGACCAAATAATTTGCTCAGCCAAATAACTGTATTGACCTACCGACAAACTAACCAACTAAGTAAGCAACCGAATACGAATAACTATTATTCATCAATCAATGGGTCCATACAGGCATATTTATGTACAAAGATGATATTTATTCAGACACAAATTGACAGAAACAGAGACACAATCCCATCGTCATGGGTACACGCGCAATACGATTTTATACTTTGTTGGGTAGATAATACTGTCGTGTATCGAAATGATTATGGATATCCGATTTTTGCCTGTTGAATATCGTATACCGAGCTACACAACATTTGATTTTCCATTGTTGAATATTCGCATTATGAATGTTATGCATCGCGATTCTGATATTGAATGTGGCATATCGGGATGCACAACACTCAATGCTTAGGTGCTTTAATGTCTTACGTGTAATGGTGAGTTAACTTCACAAAGCCAGAGATATGACATATGGTACAACATATATACATGTATAGGTCGTGTTTCTGATCCTTCCCCCGATCATGGCGGCACATGCAAAACGGATAGATAAAGAAGGAAACAGAGAGACCCAGGAAAATGAAACTTTGCTCGGGATGTGATGAACATTTAGTACAAGCAGAAAGATTCGAATAGCGATCAGAATAAATGGAACCACGACCCTGCAGTAATTTAACTTTATATGTACCTACCCCTCCGCCCCCCCCCCCCTCTCTCTCTCTCTCTCTCTCTCTCTCTCTCTCTCTCTTCTCTCTCTCTCTCTCTCTCTCTCTCTCTCTCTCTAATCCCTTTGTATTTTGTATGTAAATAAAATAATTTTAAACTAAACCATTTATACACATACATAAAGGAAGAACATTTAATTTTTGAATGTTGAATATCGAGTTGCACAATATTAGGTTTTAATATGTTGAATTTTGCAAGTTGAGCTGAGCTACACAGCATCCGATTTTCGAATGTTGGATATCGTACGTGCAGAGACCTGTATATGGTATATACGTCTCTGGTACGTGTATATGGAACTGTACAACATTTTTTTCAAATATTGAATTGCAGAAGTCGAGCTATATAACAGCTGCATAACCCTCAATGCTGTTACGTGTTTCAATGCACAAGTGTTCAATGTTTTACGTTAAATGTTGAGCTCACTTCAAAAAGCAAGCGATATGGGCTGGGTATACAACTATATACATGTATATGTACACACAATACATAATATAGAGATATATAGACTGATTATGTATAGATATAGGACATACATCATGTACATACTTAAATGAATATTATAATCATCACGGTCAGTACATGGCTATCGTCCCTCGTTCGTTTTGAAGAAATATGAAGGGCTGATGGCAAAATATCTGCACACCTTGACTACATTATTTAATTTTCATTTGATAGTTGAAAAACATTGTTTCATTTCAAAATAGTTCTGGTAATATTGATTTTTTTTGCTGCAAATACAACGTTTTTACGGAAATAAGTCACTTACGGAAATACAAATCGTGTATCATCATAGACATCATAACAATCATAAATATGCATTGTGATATCCGTCTATCTCTGTTGATTATAACATTAGTTTTATTTAAGTATATCAGGTGGAGAATGTTGTCACGGTATCAGAGAGAGCACGGTCGGATGTTATTTATTATACTCGATCAGAACAGTAACGATTTGAAATGAACTGCTAGAACATGATGTACCTGCAATATATTTCAATTCTTTTAAAAATAATTTGGAGTTAACTTGATTTTTTTTTTCAATTTTATAAACTACATGTATGACACCGTGAACAATATGTACAGGGATCAATCGGACAAACAGGTGTCGTCGACGACGTTCGAGTAAAGGCTTTACACTCACTAGCTAGGCCTGGCTGTTTAGTCCCATCAGACAAGCAACACAAAATGGCAGAATTACGGACTATGTTCATGTTTTCGGACCACCAGGATTATATTCTGGCACGTCTGTTCTGCTTGTGCGGAAATATTCGTTTTGAGGAATCATATTTGTTTGGAGTATGGGGCCTCATCACGATAGATATCGAGTCCAAAGAGAAGCTAGTGGAGCATTGTCAAAATCGTTGCATCCATTATTGGCAAGCATATAACTAGGTTGCTGATATTTTGAATAACTTTAAAGTAATATTTCAGTTGGTTTTGGTATTAGTTTTATATTTTGATGTTTTGTTTGATAATTAGGCCGTGATTAACCTTTGTGATTCGAATGATTAAACCCTGCAAAGCACGTAGGGTTAAAATTCAATTAAAAGCAGAAACCTGTCCCTTTTACATATGCATATGTGTGCATGTGTTAGTGCTATCGATGCACACATGTAAACAGACATGCTTGGTGTTTTGCTGTAGGCAGGCAAATGAATATGGGTCGCTGGGATTGATGAACAAATAGAAATCGTAAACAATGAAAAATGACGATCTTAAAAATAAATTTTCGGGAAAGACTTGCAAACTTCCCATCCCAGTCACGTATAGCTGCCTGAATCCACTTAATTTTTATAAATAAAATAAAATTGTACCAATATGAAGCCAAATGCACCTTGTATACATAGTCGTGAATCCACTTAATTAAGGGCCCAGCTACGCCCCTGCATCCCCGTTTGTTTTCTTTCATTTTCAACAGAAAATCTTTATTTCTTCTGACACCACACACGTTACGTTAATCGATGAAATTAAGAACATACACAGGTATACAAATTCCTTCAGTTTTATTAAAATATGAATTTCATTCAAAGTACTATTCAATCAAGATACTGTATATCGAATGCCAATCCAATATATACTCCAGGAGTAGAACGTATACATTCACAAATGAGTTCACAAAGTAAATAAGAAATGACTAAAGTCAAATCCTTTCCAGCAGTATCCAATAGAATTCACTTCAATTTTTTAAGAAGTAACCAAACAGAAGAAAATAACCGTACAATACAAGTTTCTTACTGTCCCTTATTATATATAACTAAACTACTCTACACATTTCTATATACTCTATCTAAACTAAGTAAATACTATCTAAAGTCTCTGTTAATACGACCAACTCCAAACACTAACCCTAAAAACTCTCTAAATCTAACTCCTTATTCTAAAGACTCACTCTGAAAACTCTTCTAACAACTCGATCTCAACAAGCTGCCCCTACTCTAAGTTAACAGGCCTTTATATATGACCAGCAAACTATTCTTGACCAGTGGCATCACTTACTAAACCCCACTACCTACACTATAGATGCTAAAATTAACCACCAACACAGTCTAATAAACATATATCATCACGGTCAATTTCAATATAAACAGATCATAACCTCATACCTATTTATACCACAGCATGATAATCTATTTTAAGGCAGTTCACTCATTGACCACATACCTATCAACGTAACCCCCCGGAGGACCAGACTGACCTGCAGGCGGCTATGCATATACCAGTCCTGGAGACTGACCATATACATGTATATATACACCAGCCTCTGAGCCATCAAGGTATTATATCATCCCCAGAAGGAGCTGACAACTATTCACATACAATGAGCCTAAACAACTTCATCGCTGTTCACTCTATCAATTACTACTTACAACCTTATCTCTGATCTTCACAGTCACCAAGGACAATTAGAGGCTACTTCCATATTACTACTTAACTGACCATCTACAATTAACATTTTACTCACCTTAAAAATAAGAAAAAAAGAGAAAAATCCAAATAAATGAAAATGAGAAACTCACAGTAATGACAAACACGTGAAAATGTCCCATCTAAACAGATGAAGAGGCCTGAGTATATCCAGTCAGAAGATTTGTTTTGTTATTACTTATTTAAATCATCACTATTTAATATATAATAAAAATATAACAAGGAATAAAATCAGTTTCAAATCTAACATAAAATATTACCCTGTCCGTTTGCAATGTATTGGTTATTATTTTGTCAAACCAATTTTATTTTTTTTTCTATTTGTGTTTAAGGCTTGAATTGTATCATTAAGATGTAAATCCAGCGATACATCATATCGCGTTTAATTTGAACCTTGCTAGTCTAAAGTTTATTTCATGATTTTAAGTATAACTATGAGATTAAACATGTGTGAACATGGAAGGAATGTGTTTTCTTACTGATAATTGAAACATATCTTCCCATATGGTGAAGAATGTATGTGTAACCATTCAGAATGTGTATGGAAATCAGTTCGCACAGAGATAGAAAGGACAGAAATTTCTTTGATCATCAAAATGGTGCTTTGGATAACGAAAGAGACTTTTATATAGCAAAATTACATTTAGATTTCTTGCACTAATCGGTAATGTTTGGTCTACCGGGAGATAACTCATGTCGCGGGCGCACACCCATGCACTGTAGTAAAATCGCAGCTGAATTAATTGTATCAGTAACTGTGTCCATCTGTAAAACATGAGTTAAATATCTGTATATTAATGCGTAATATAATATAGGATATTCAGCGTAAATATAAAATCAAAATCAGTGAAGATACAGTTTTCAGTAACACACACGATACTTTAGGACAATTGATCAGCTATGATTGGCAAAATTTAAATATTGATAAGGAACGTATAAGTAGTTATCTGTAGAAAGCGTTAATGACTACCAGTGGTATTTAAAGCAATGTGGCCATCAATAAATCATTGATTGAACTCGGCACAATTAAGAACACTACATGTATGTGTATAATCATTGCAAATGTCCAACCACAATAATTAGATAAAGCACGGAACGTGGTCAGTTTAAAACACAAAACGGTGAAAAAAACATAAAACATTATCCTGTCGGTTATGCGTTCTGTGTTATTTTGACATGACAATTTTAGTTTTCCCAATTATTTTTTAGACCTGTAGGAAATATAAAGATGTGAAAACCTGCGAACGTAATAACGCACTCCATGGACGCTTGCTAGTCGATAGTTAATATTGAGGATACGTAAATACATAAATGTTTGAGGAGTGGATAGATGAGATGTTTCCGTGGTAACTGATATACATCTGTCGATACCGTATGAATTATTGCTATTGGTTCGGAAATGCACTGTTAGCAATTTGAAGAATGGATTTATATCGAAAATCTCAATGATTACATAATAAAGAAGGTATGGACTACCATTTAGTATACTATTTCATGAAGTGTGGCTACTACAACATAGGATGTAGAATTCACGCATGACCAATTCAGAAGCTGAAATGAAAACAGTCCGTAAAGAGTAAGAATAAGCGAAGCAGTTTTTTTTAGCAACAAAATAATGTATTGGTTTGAAAATGACTCTGGCATTGCATTATTCAAAACAGCTTACACAACAAAATTGAAATTAATTGTAACTTTATGAATCAATATACTGTTTGGTCAACCGGGAGATAACTCTTGGCGTATACATAATCGCTGACTTTACCTGTTTACTGAATCAGTTACACCCATCTGTAAATTGTATATATCATATGTTCTAAAGGCTCATTATATCAGATTGGATTGGTCAAATGAAACATTTTTGATAAAGAACTTATATTTACTTTCTATCCAAATTATAATAACGACTCTTACACCATAATACACTATTATCACGACTGGTACACCGTTATACACTATAATAACGACTGTTACACCGTCATACAATATAATTACGACTGTTACCCCGTTATACACTATAATTACGACTGTTACACCGTTATACACTATAATAACGACTGTTACACCGTTATACACTATAATGACGACTGTTACACCGTTATACACTATAATAACGACTGTTACACCGTCATACACTATAATAACGACTGTTACCCCGTTATACACTATAATAACGACTGTTACACCATAATACACTATAATCACGACTGGTACACCGTTATACACTATAATAACGACTGTTACACCGTCATACAATATAATTACGACTGTTACCCCGTTATACACTATAATTACGACTGTTACACCGTTATACACTATAATAACGACTGTTACACCGTTATACACTATAATAACGACTGTTACACCGTCATACACTATAATAACGACTGTTACCCCGTTATACACTATAATAACGACTGTTACACCATAATACACTATAATCACGACTGGTACACCGTTATACACTATAATAACGACTGTTACACCGTCATACAATATAATTACGACTGTTACCCCGTTATACACTATAATTACGACTGTTACACCGTTATACACTATAATAACGACTGTTACACCGTTATACACTATAATAACGACTGTTACACCGTTATACACTATAATAACGACTGTTACACCGTTATACACTATAATAACGACTGTTACACCGCCATACACTGTAATAACGACTGTTACACCGCCATACACTATAATAACAACTGTTACACCGCCATACACTATAATAACGACTGTTACACCGTCATACACTATAATTACGACTGTTACACCGTCATATACTATAATAACGACTGTTACAGCGTCATACACTATAATAACGACTGTTACACCGTCATACACTTTAATTACGACTGTTACACCGTTATACACTATAATAACGAATGTTACACCGTCATACACTATACTTACGACTGTTACACCGTCATGCACCATAATTACGACTGTTACACCGTCATGCACTATGATTACGACTGTTACCCCGTTATACACTATAATTACGACTGTTACACCGTTATACACTATAATTACGACTGTTACACAGTAATACACTATAATAATGACTGTTACACCGTTATACACTATAATAACGACTGTTACACCGTCATGCACTATAATAACGACTGTTACACCGCCATACACTATAATTACGACTGTTACACCGTCATACACTATAATTACGACTGTTACACCGCCATACAATATAATAACGACTGTTACACCGCCATACACTATAATAACGACTGTTACACCGCCATACACTATAATAACGACTGTTACACCGTCATACACTATAATAACGAATGTTACACCGTCATGCACTATAATTACGACTGTTACACCGTCATACACTATAATTACGAATGTTACACCGTTATATACTATAATAACGACTGTTACACCGTCATACACTATAAAAACGACTATAACACCGCCATACACTATAATAACGAATGTTACACCGCCATACACTATAATAACGACTGTTACACTATCATACACTATAATAACGAATGTTACACCGTCATCCACTATAATTACGACTGTTACACCGTTATACACTAAAATAACGACTGATACACCGTCATACACTATAATAACGACTATTACACCGCCATACACTGTAATGACGACTGTTACACTGCCATACACTATAATAACGACTATTACACCGTCATACACTATAATAACGACTGTTACACTGTCATACACTATAATAACGACTGTTACACCGTCATACACTATAATAACGACTGTTACACCGCCATACAGTATAATAACGACTGTTACACCGTCATACACTATAATAACGAATGTTACACTGTCATACACTATAATAACGACTGTTACACCGTCATACACTATAATAACGACTGTTACACCGCCATACACTATAATAACGACTGTTACACCGTCATACACTATAATAACGACTGTTACACCGTCATACACTATAATAACGACTGTTACACCGTCATACACTATAATAACGACTGTTACACCGTCATACACTATAATAACGACTGTTACACCGTCATACACTATAATAACGACTGTTACACCGTCATACACTATAATAACGACTGTTACACCGTCATACACTATAATACGACTGTTACACCGCCATACACTATAATAACGACTATTACACCGCCATACACTATAATAACGACTATTACACCGCCATACACTATAATAACGAATGTTACATTGCCATACACTGTAATAACGACTGTTACACAGCCATACACTGTAATAACGACTGTTACACCGCCATACACTATAAAAACGACTATAACACCGCCATACACTATAATAACGAATGTTACACCGCCATACACTATAATAACGACTGTTACACTATCATACACTATAATAACGACTGTTACACCGCCATACACTATAATAACGACTGTTACACCGCCATACACTATAATAACGACTGTTACACTATCATACACTATAATTACGACTGTTACACCGCCATACACTATAATAACGACTGTTACACTATCATACACTATAATAACGACTGTTACACCGTCATACACTATAATAACGACTGTTACACCGTCATACACTATAATAACGACTGTTACACCGTCATACACTATAATAACGACTGTTACACCGCCATACAATATAATTACGACTGTTACACCGTCATACACTATAATAACGACTGTTACACCGTTCTACACTATAATAACGACTATTACACCGCCATACACTATAATAACGACTGTTACACCGTCATACACTATAATAACGCCTGTTACACCGTTATACACTATAATAACGACTATTACACCGCCATACACTATAATAACGACTGTTACACCGTCATACACTATAATAATGAATGTTACACCGTCATGCACTATAATAACGAATGTTACACTGTTATACACTATAATAACGAATGTTACACCGTTATACACTATAATGAAGACTGTTACACCGCCATACACTGTAATAACGACTGTTGCAGCATCATACACTGTAATAACGACTGTTACACCGCCATACACTATAATAACGACTGTTACACCGCCATACACTGTAATAACGACTGTTACACTGTCGTACAATATAATAACGACTATTACACCGTTATGCAGTGTAATAACGACTGTTATACCGCCATACACTGTAATAACGACTGTTACACCGTCATACACTATAATAACGACTGTTACACCATCATACACTGTAATAACGACTGTTACACCGCCATACACTATAATAATGACTATTACACCGCCATACACTATAATAACGACTGTTACACCGTCATACACTGTAATAACGACTGTTACACCGCCATACACTGTAATAACGACTGTTACACCGCCATACACTATAATAATGACTATTACACCGCCATACACTATAATAACGACTGTTACACCGCCATACACTATAATAACGACTGTTACACCGCCATACACTGTAATAACGACTATTACACCGCCATACACTATAATAACGACTATTACACCGCCATACACTATAATAACGAATGTTACATTGCCATACACTATAATAACGACTGTTACACAGCCATACACTGTAATAACGACTGTTACACCGCCATACACTATAAAAACGACTATAACACCGCCATACACTATAATAACGAGTGTTACACCGTCATACACTATAATAACGACTGTTACACTATCATACACTATAATAACGAATGTTACACCGTCATCCACTATAATTACGACTGTTACACCGTTATACACTAAAATAACGACTGATACACCGTCATACACTATAATAACGACTATTACACCGCCATACACTGTAATGACGACTGTTACACTGCCATACACTATAATAACGACTATTACACCGCCATACACTATAATAACGACTGTTACACTGTCATACACTGTAATAACGACTGTTACACTGCCATACACTATAATAACGACTATTACACCGCCATACAGTATAATAACGACTGTTACACTGTCATACACTATAATAACGAATGTTACACTGTCATACACTATAATAACGAATGTTACACCGTCATACACTATAATAACGACTGTTACACCGCCCTACACTATAATAACGACTGTTACACCGCCATACACTATAATAACGACTCTTACAACGTCATACACTATAATAACGACTGTTACACCATCATACACTATAATAACGACTGTTACACCGCCATACACTATAATAACGACTGTTACACCGCCATACACTATAATAACGACTCTTACAACGTCATACACTATAATAACGACTGTTACACCATCATACACTATAATTACGACTGTTACACCGCCATACAATATAATAACGACTGTTACACCGCCATACACTATAATAACCACTGTTACACCGTCATACACTATAATAACGACTGTTATACCGCCATACACTATAATAACGAATGTTACACCGCCATACACTATAATAACGACTGTTACACTATCATACACTATAATAACGAATGTTACACCGTCATACACTATAATTACGACTGTTACACCGTTATACACTATAATAACGACTGATACACTGTCATACACTATAATAACGACTGTTACACCGCCATACACTATATTATTATACCTTTACGTTTTTTTCTCTATATAAATGTAATGTGATAATTTGACTATCAGCCTCGAGAGGATTGCGCATGTGTTTCCAGGACTATCACACCGTGTGACAGTTCGAAAAGACTGTCACACGGCAAACTGTCACACGGTGAACTGTCACACCCCTGCTGTAAAGTCGTCAGAACGTTTGAAAGACACAACGACATGCAAGCGCTTAATTGACACATTGATTGTTGTTGCAAACAGTAGCCTAACATTTTGTTTTCTCTCACGAAACTGTCAAACATGGATCAACACACGCGTTTTCAAAACGCCACAGACGTAGAGACCGAGTCATTATTAACGGACAGAGATAGCCAAAACACTAAAAGGGTCATACAAACGTCTATCAAGTTAATGGAGGACTATATAGCAGATTCTCATACCAGCACAAACATCTATATAGAGAAAAAAACGTAAAGGTATAATGAAACAGTTATCAAATGGGGGTATTTCGGGCAATAGTAATTTTGTCAGCCCCGAAGCAACAACGGTTGCCCTCGGGCTAAAGCCCTCGTGCAACAGTTGTTGCTTCGGGGCTGACAAAATTACTATCGCCCTCGTACCCATTTGATAACTGTATAATAACGACTGTTACACGGCCATACACTATAATAACGAATGTTACACTATCATACACTATAATAACGACTGTTACACGGCCATACACTATAATAACGACTGTCACACTGTCATACACTATAATAACGACTGTTACCCCGTTATACACTATAATAACGACTGTCACACTGTCATAAACTATAATAACGACTGTTACACCGTTATACACTATAATAACGACTGATACACTGTCATATACTATAATAACGACTGTTACACTGTCATCAACTATAATAACGACTGTTACACCGTAATACACTATCATAACGACTGTTACACCGCCATACAATATAATAACGTCTGTTACACCGCCATACACTATAATAACGACTGTTACACCGTCATACACTATAATAACGAATGTTACACCGTTATACACTATAATAACGACTGTTACAACGTCATACACTATAATAACGACTGTTACAACGTCATACACTATAATAACGAATGTTACACCGTTATACACTATAATAACGACTGCTACAACGTCATAAACTATAATAACGACTGTTACACCGTCATACACTATAATAACGAATGTTACACCGTCATATACTATAATAACGAATGTTACACTGTCATCAACTATAATAACGACTGTTACACCGTAATACACTATCATAACGACTGTTACACCGCCATACAATATAATAACGACTGTTACACCGCCATACACTATAATAACGACTGTTACACCGTCATACACTATAATAACGGATGTTACACCGTCATACACTATAATAACGACTGTTACACCGTTATACACTATAATAACGACTGATACACTGTCATACACTATAATAACGACTGTTACACTGTCATACACTATAATTACGACTGTTACACCGTCATACACTATAATAACGAATGTTACACAGTAATAAACTATAATTACGACTGTTACACCGTCATAAACTATAATAACGAATGTTACACCGCCATACACTATAATAACGACTGTTACACTATCATACACTATAATAACGACTATTACACCGTCATACACTATAATAACGACTGTTACACCGTCATACACTATAATAACGACTGTTACACCGTCATACACTATAATACCGACTGTTACACCGTCATACACTATAATAACGACTGTTACACCGTCATACACTATAATAACGACTGTTACACCGCCATACACTATAATAACGACTGTTACACCGTCATACACTATAATAACGACTGTTACACTGTCATACACTATAATAACGACTGTTACACCGTCATACACTATAATAACGACTGTTACACCGTCCATACACTATAATAATCGACTGTTACACCGTCATACACTATAATAACGACTGTTACACCGTCATACACTATAATAACGACTGTTACACCGTCATACACTATAATAACGACTGTTACACCGTCATACACTATAATAACGACTGTTACACCGTCATACACTATAATAACGAATGTTACACCGTCATAAACTATTATTACGACTGTTACACCGTCATAAACTATAATAACGACTGTTACACCGTCATACAATATAATAACGACTATTACACCGTCATACACTATAATTACGACTGTTACACCGTCATACACTATAATAACGAATGTTACACCGTCATAAACTATTATTACGACTGTTACACCGTCATAAACTATAATAACGAATGTTACACCGCCATACACTATAATAACGACTGTCACACTGTCATAAACTATACTAACGACTGTTACACCGTCATACACTATAATAACGAATGTTACACCGTCATAAACTATAATTACGACTGTTACACCGTCATAAACTATAATAACGAATGTTACACCGCTATACACTATAATAACGACTGTTACACTGTCATACACTATAATAACGACTGTTACGCCGCCATACACTATAATAACGACTGTTACACCGTCATGCAATATAATAACGACTGTTACACCGTCATACACTATAATAACGACTGTTACACCGTCATACACTATAATAACGACTGTTACACCGTCATACACTATAATACGACTGTTACACCGTCATACACTATAATAACGACTGTTACACCGTCATACACTATAATAACGACTGTTACACCGTCATACACTATAATAACGACTGTTACACCGTCATACACTATAATAACGACTGTTACACCGTCATACACTATAATAACGACTGTTACACCGCCATACACTATAATAACGACTGTTACACCGTCATACACTATAATAACGACTGTTACACCGTCATACACTATAATAACGACTGTTACACCGTCATACACTATAATAACGACTGTTACACCGTAATACACTATAATAACGACTGTTACACCGTCATACACTATAATAACGACTGTTACACCGTCATACACTATAATAACGACTGTTACACCGTCATACACTATAATAACGACTGTTACACCGTCATACACTATAATAACGACTGTTACACCGTCATACACTATAATAACGACTGTTACACCGTCATACACTATAATAACGACTGTTACACCGTCATACACTATAATAACGACTGTTACACCGTCATACACTATAATAACGACTGTTACACCGTCATACACTATAATAACGACTGTTACACCGTCATACACTATAATAACGACTGTTACACCGTCATACACTGTAATAACGACTGTTACACCGTCATACACTATAATAACGACTGTACACCGTCCATACACTATAATAACGACTGTTACACCGTCATACACTATAATAACGACTGTTACACCGTCATACACTATAATAACGACTGTTACACCGTCATACACTATAATAACGACTGTTACACCGTCATACACTATAATAACGACTGTTACACCGTCATACACTATAATAACGACTGTTACACCGTCATACACTATAATAACGACTGTTACACCGTCATACACTATAATAACGACTGTTACACCGTCATACACTATAATAACGACTGTTACACTGTCATACACTATAATAACGACTGTTACACTGTCATACACTATAATAACGACTGTTACACCGTCATACACTATAATAACGACTGTTACACTGTCATACACTATAATAACGACTGTTACACTGTCATACACTATAATAACGACTGTTACACCGTCATACACTATAATAACGACTGTTACACCGTCATACACTATAATAACGACTGTTACACCGTCATACACTATAATAACGACTGTTACACCGTCATACACTATAATAACGACTGTTACACCGTCATACACTATAATAACGACTGTTACACCGTCATACACTATAATAACGACTGTTACACCGTCATACACTATAATAACGACTGTTACACTGCATACACTATAATAACGACTGTTACACCGTCATACACTATAATAACGACTGTTACACCGTCATACACTATAATAACGACTGTTACACCGTCATACACTATAATAACGACTGTTACACCGTCATACACTATAATAACGACTGTTATACCGCCATACACTATAATAACGAATGTTACACCGCCATACACTATAATAACGACTGTTACACTATCATACACTATAATAACGAATGTTACACCGTCATACACTATAATTACGACTGTTACACCGTTATACACTATAATAACGACTGATACACTGTCATACACTATAATAACGACTGTTACACCGCCATACACTATATTATTATACCTTTACGTTTTTTTCTCTATATAAAAGTAATGTGATAATTTGACTATCAGCCTCGAGAGGATTGCGCATGTGTTTCCAGGACTATCACACCGTGTGACAGTTCGAAAAGACTGTCACACGGCAAACTGTCACACGGTGAACTGTCACACCCCTGCTGTAAAGTCGTCAGAACGTTTGAAAGACACAACGACATGCAAGCGCTTAATTGACACATTGATTGTTGTTGCAAACAGTAGCCTAACATTTTGTTTTCTCTCACGAAACTGTCAAACATGGATCAACACACACGTTTTCAAAAAGCCACAGACGTAGAGATCGAGTCATTATTAACGGACAGAGATAGCCAAAACACTATAAGGGTCATATATAAACATCTGTCAAGTTAATGGAGGACTATATAGCAGATTCTCATACCAGCACAAACATCTATATAGAGAAAAAAACGTAAAGGTATAATGAAACAGTTATCAAATGGGGGTATTTCGGGCAATAGTAATTTTGTCAGCCCCGAAGCAACAACGGTTGCCCTCGGGCTAAAGCCCTCGTGCAACAGTTGTTGCTTCGGGGCTGACAAAATTACTATCGCCCTCGTACCCATTTGATAACTGTATAATAACGACTGTTACACGGCCATACACTATAATAACGAATGTTACACTATCATACACTATAATAACGACTGTTACACGGCCATACACTATAATAACGACTGTCACACTGTCATACACTATAATAACGACTGTTACCCCGTTATACACTATAATAACGACTGTCACCCTGTCATAAACTATAATAACGACTGTTACACCGTTATACACTATAATAACGACTGATACACTGTCATATACTATAATAACGACTGTTACACTGTCATCAACTATAATAACGACTGTTACACCGTAATACACTATCATAACGACTGTTACACCGCCATACAATATAATAACGACTGTTACACCGCCATACACTATAATAACGACTGTTACACCGTCATACACTATAATAACGAATGTTACACCGTAATACACTATAATAACGACTGTTACAACGTCATACACTATAATAACGACTGTTACAACGTCATACACTATAATAACGAATGTTACACCGTTATACACTATAATAACGACTGTTACAACGTCATAAACTATAATAACGACTGTTACACCGTCATACACTATAATAACAAATGTTACACCGTCATATACTATAATAACGACTGTTACACTGTCATCAACTATAATAACGACTGTTATACCGTAATACACTATCATAACGACTGTTACACCGCCATACAATATAATAACGACTGTTACACCGCCATACACTATAATAACGACTGTTACACCGTCATACACTATAATAACGAATGTTACACCGTCATACACTATAATAACGACTGTTACACCGTTATACACTATAATAACGACTGATACACTGTCATACACTATAATAACGACTGTTACACTGTCATAAACTATAATAACGACTGTTACACAGTCATACACTATAATTACAACTGTTGCACCGCCATACACTGTAATAACGACTGTTTCCCTGCCATACAATGTAATAACGACTATTACACCGTCATACACTATAATAACGACTGTTACACCGCCATACAGTATAATAACGACTGTTACACTGCCATACACTGTAATAACGACTGTTGCACCGCCATACACTGTAATAACGAGTGTTACACTGTCATACACTATAATAACGACTATTACACCGTCATACACTATAATAACGACTGTTACACCGCTATACACTATAATAACGACTGTTACACCGTCATACAATATAATAACGTCTATTACACCGTCATACACTATAATTACGACTGTTACACTGTCATACACTATAATAACGAATGTTACACCGTCATAAACTATAATTAAGACTGTTACACCGTTATACACTATAATAACGACTATTACACCGCCATACACTATAATAACGACTGTTGCACCGTCATAAACTATACTAACGACTGTTACACCGTCATACACTATAATAACGACTATTACACCGTCATACACTATAATTACGACTGTTACACCGTCATACACTATAATAAAGAATGTTACACCGTCATAAACTATTATTACGACTGTTACACCGTCATAAACTATAATAACGACTGTTACACCGTCATACAATATAATAACGACTATTACACCGTCATACACTATAATTACGACTGTTACACCGTCATACACTATAATAACGAATGTTACACCGTCATAAACTATTATTACGACTGTTACACCGTCATAAACTATAATAACGAATGTTACACCGCCATACACTATAATAACGACTGTCACACTGTCATAAACTATAATAACGACTGTTACACCGTAATACACTATAATAACGACTGTTACACCGTCATACACTATAATTACGACTGTTACACAGTCATACACTATAATAACGACTGTTACACCGCCATACACTATAATTACGACTGGTGCACCGTCATAAACTATACTAACGACTGTTACACCGTCATACACTATAATAACGAATGTTACACCGTCATAAACTATAATTACGACTGTTACACCGTCATAAACTATAATAACGAATGTTACACCGCTATACACTATAATAACGACTGTTACACTGTCATACACTATAATAACGACTGTTACGCCGCCATACACTATAATAACGACTGTTACACCGTCATACAATATAATAACGACTGTTACACCGTTATACAGTATAATAACGACTGATACACCGCCATATACTGTAATAACGACTGTTACACCGCCATACACTGTATTAACGACTGTTACACTGCCATACACTGTAATAACGACTGTTGCACCGCCATACACTATAATAACGACTGTTGCACCGTCATAAACTATACTAACGACTGTTACACCGTCATACACTATAATTACGACTGTTACACCGTTATACACTATAATAACGACTATTACACCGTCATACACTATAATTACGACTGTTACACCGTCATACACTATAATAACGAATGTTACACCGTCATAAACTATTATTACGACTGTTACACCGTCATAAACTATAATAACGACTGTTACACCGTCATACAATATAATAACGACTATTACACCGTCATACACTATAATTACGACTGTTACACCGTCATACACTATAATAACGAATGTTACACCGTCATAAACTATTATTACGACTGTTACACCGTCATAAACTATAATAACGAATGTTACACCGCCATACACTATAATAACGACTGTCACACTGTCATAAACTATAATAACGACTGTTACACCGTAATACACTATAATAACGACTGTTACACCGTCATACACTATAATTACGACTGTTACACAGTCATACACTATAATAACGACTGTTACACCGCCATACACTATAATTACGACTGGTGCACCGTCATAAACTATACTAACGACTGTTACACCGTCATACACTATAATAACGAATGTTACACCGTAAAAAACTATAATTACGACTGTTACACCGTCATAAACTATAATAACGAATGTTACACCGCTATACACTATAATAACGACTGTTACACTGTCATACACTATAATAACGACTGTTACGCCGCCATACACTATAATAACGACTGTTACACCGTCATACAATATAATAACGACTGTTACACAGCCATACACTATAATAACGACTATTACACCGCCATACACTATAATAACGAATGTTACACCGTCATAAACTATAATTACGACTATTACACCGCCATACACTATAATAACGACTGTTACACCGTCATACACTATAATAACGACTGTTACGCCGCCATACACTATAATAACGACTGTTACACCGTCATACAATATAATTACGACTGTTGCACCGTCATAAACTATACTAACGACTGTTACACCGTCATACACTATAATAACGAATGTTACACCGTCATAAACTATAATTACGACTGTCACACTGTCATAAACTATAATAACGACTGTTACATCGCCATACACTATAATAACCACTGTTACACCGTCATACAGTATAATAACGACTGTTACACCGTTATACACTATAATTACGACTGTTGCACCGTCATCAACTATACTAACGACTGTTACACCGCCATACACTATAACAAGAGGCCCAATGGGCCTGTATCGCTCACCTGGCTCTACAGCAACTTTGAAGTTGGTTGAGGTCATTTCTACAGATACTATGCTGATTACTTCTTTATTCAAATATCAGAGTAGGCTAGGTTTATTCATATTAATAAATTTTCTAGTCCTTTATTCCAGCATTCTATTGGCCTAATATCAGGTCTCAAAGGCTCTTGGCTATCGCAAAATTATTATTTACAGATTTAAGCCGATTTCACCCCTGTGACCTTGAATGTAGGTCAAGGTCATTCATTTGAACAAACTTGGTAGCCCTTCACCCCAGCATGCTTAAAGCCTAATATCAAGTCCCTGGGCCTCTTGGTTATTGAGAAAAAGTTGTTTGAAGATTACAGCCTATTTGCCCAATGTGACCTTGAATGAAGGTCAAGGTCATTTATTTGAACAAACTTGGTAGCCCTTGATCCCAGCATGCTACAGCCTAATATCAAGTCCCTGGGCCTCTTGGTTATTGAGAAGAAGTCGTTTGAAGATTATAGCCTATTTCACCTCTGTGACCTTGAATGAAGGTCAAGGCCATTTATTTGAACAACCTTGGTAGCCCTTCACCCTAGCATGCTACAGGCCCAATATCAAGTCCCTGGGCCTCTTGCTTATTGCGAAGAAGTTGTTTGAAGATTATAGCCTATTTCACCCATGTGACCTTGAATGAAGGTCAAGGTCATTTCTTTGAACAAACTTGGTAGCCCTTCACCCCAGCATGCTACAGGCCCAATATCAAGTCCCTGGGCCTCTTGGTTATTGAGAAGAAGTCGTTTGAAGATTATAGCCTATTTTACCTCTGTGACCTTGAATGAAGGTCAAGGTCATTTCTTTGAACAAACTTGGTAGCCCTTCACCCCAGCATGCTACAGGCCCAATATCAAGTCCCTGGGCCTCTTGGTTATTGCGAAGAAGTTATTTGAAGATTATAGCCTATTTCACCTCTGTGACCTTGAATGAAGGTCAAGGTCATTTATTTGAACAAACTTGGTAGCCCTTCACCCCAGCATGCTACAGGCCCAATATCAAGTCCCTGGGCCTCTTGGTTATTGCGAAGAAGTTGTTTGAAGATTATAGCCTATTTCACCCATGTGACCTTGAATGAAGGTCAAGGTTATTTCTTTGAACAAACTTGGTAGCCCTTCACCCAAGCATGCTACAGGCCCAATATCAAGTCCCTGGGCCTCTTGGTTATTGAGAAGAAGTTGTTTGAAGACTACAGCCTATTTGCCCCATGTGACCTTGAATGAAGGTTAAGGTCATTTCTTTGAACAAACTTGGTAGCCCTTGATCCCAGCATGCTACAGGCCCAATATCAAGTCCCTGGGCCTCTTGGTTATTGAGAAGAAGTCGTTTGAAGATTATAGCCTATTTCACCTCTGTGACCTTGAATGAAGGTCAAGGTCATTTCTTTGAACAAAAATTGGTAGCCCTTCACCCCAGCATGTTACAGGCCCAATATGAAGTTCCTGAGCCTCTTGGTTATTGCGAAGAAGTTGTTTGAAGATTATAGCCTATTTCACCCATGTGACCTTGAATGAAGGTCAAGGTCATTTCTTTGAACAAACTTGGTAGCCCTTCACCCAAGCATGCTACAGGCCCAATATCAAGTCCCTGGGCCTCTTGGTTATTGAGAAGATGTTGTTTGAAGACTACAGCCTATTTGCCCCATGTGACCTTGAATGAAGGTCAAGGTCATTTCTTTGAACAAACTTGGTAGCCCTTGATCCCAGCATGCTACAGGCCTAATATCAAGTCCCTGGGCCTCTTGGTTATTGAGAAGAAGTCGTTTGAAGATTATAGCCTATTTCACCTCTGTGACCTTGAATGAAGGTCAAGGTCATTTCGTTGAACAAACTTGGTAGCCCTTCACCCCAGCATGTTACAGGCCCAATATGAAGTTCCTGAGCCTCTTGGTTATTGAGAAGAAGTTGTTTAAATGAAAAAGTTGACGCCGGACGGACGGCCGGACGGACGGCCGGACAGACGGACGGACGACGGACGCCGCACCATGGCATAAGCTCACTTGCCCTTCGGGCAGGTGAGCTAATAACGAATGTTACACCGCCATACACTATAATAACGACTGTTACAGCGTCATACACTATCATAACGAATGTTACACCGCCATACACTATCATAACGACTGTTACACCGCCATACACTGTAATAACGACTGTTACACCGCCATACACTGTAATAACGACTGTTGCACCGCCATACACTATGAGAACGACTGTTACACAGCCATACACTATAATAACGACTATTACACAGCCATACACTATAATAACGACTGTTACATTGCCATACACTATAATAACGACTATTACACCGCCATACACTATAATAACGACTGTTACACCGCCATACACTGTAATAACGACTGTTACATTGCCATACACTGTAATAACGACTGTTGCACCGCCATACACTGTAATAACGACTGTTACACAGCCATACACTATAATAACGACTATTACACAGCCATACACTATAATAACGACTATTACACCGCCATACACTATAATAACGAATGTTACACCGTCATAAACTATAATTACGACTGTTACACCGTTATACACTATAATAACGACTATTACACCGCCATACACTATAATAACGACTGTTACACCGTCATACACTATAATAACGACTGTTACGCCGCCATACACTATAATAACGACTGTTACACCGTCATACAATATAATTACGACTGTTGCACCGCTATACACTATAATAACGACTGTCACACTGTCATACACTATAATAACGACTGATACACTGTCATACACTATAATAACGACTGTTACATCGCCATACACTATAATAACCACTGTTACACCGCCATACACTATAATAACGACTGTTACACCGTCATACACTATAATAACTAATGTTACACTGTCATACAATATAATAACGACTGTTGCACCGCCATACACTGTAATAACGACTGTTACACCGCCATACACTATAATAACGACTATTACACCGTCATACATTGTATTAACGACTGTTACACAGTCATACACTATAATAACGACTGTTACATCGCCATACACTATAATAACGACTATTACACCGTCATACACTGTATTAACGACTGTTACACAGTCATACACTATAATAACGACTGTTACACAGTCATACACTATAATAACGACTGTTACACTGTCATACACTATAATAACGACTGTTACACTATCATACACTATAATAACGACTGTTACACCGCCAAACAGTATAATAACGACTGTTACACTGCCATACACTGTAATAACGACTGTTGCACCGCCATACAGTATAATAACGACTGTTACACAGTCATACACTATAATAACGACTGTTACACCGTCATACACTATAATTACGACTGTTGCACCTTCATAAACTATACTAACGACTGTTACACCGTCATATACTGTAATAACGAATGTTACACCGTCACACACTATAATAACGACTGTTACACCGCCATACACTATAATAACGACTGTTACACCGCCATACACTGTAATAACGACTGCTACACCGCCATACACTATAATAACGAATGTTACACCGCCATACACTATAATAACGACTGTTACACCGCCATAAACTGTAATAACGACTGTTACACCGTCATACACTATAATAACGACTATTACACCGTCATACACTGTAATAACGACTGTTGCACCGCTAACACTATAATAACGACTGTTACACCGCCATACACTATAATAACGACTGTTACACCGCCATACACTGTAATAACGACTGTTACACTACCATACACTATAATAACGACTGTTGCACCGCCATACACTATAATAACGAATGTTACACCGCCATACACTATAATAACGACTATTACACCGCCATACACTATAATAACGACTGTTACACCGCAATACACTATAATAACGACTATTACACCGTCATACACTGTAATAACGACTGTTGCACCGCTAACACTATAATAACGACTGTTGCACCGCTAACACTATAATAACGACTGTTACACCGCCATACACTGTAATAACGACTGTTACACTGCCATACACTGTAATAACGACTGTTACACCGCCATACAATATAATAACGACTGTTACACCGCCATACACTATAATAACGACTGTTAAACCGTCATACAATATAATAATGACTATTACACCGTCATACACTATAATAACGACTGTTACACCGCCATACACTATAAAAAACGACTGTTACACCGCCATACAATATAATAACGACTGTTACACCGCCATACAATATAATAATGACTGTTACACCGTCATACACTATAATAACGACTGTTAAACTGCCATACACTATAATAACGACTATTACACCGTCATACAATATAATAACGACTATTACACCGTCATACACTATAATAACGACTGTTACACAGGCATACACTATAATAACGAATGTTACACCGTCATAAACAATAATTACGACTGTTACACCGTCATAAACTATAATAACGAATGTTACACCGCCATACACTATAATAACGACGACTGTCACACTGTCATAAACTATAATAACGACTGTTACACCGCCATACACTATAATAACGACTGTTATACTGTCATATACTATAATAACGACGACTGTCACACTATCATAAACTATAATAACGACTGTTACACCGCCATACACTGTAATAACGACTGTTGCACCGCCATACACTATAATAACGACTGTTACACTGTCATACACTATAATAACGACGACTGTTACACTGTCATACACTATAATAACGACGACTGTCACACTATCATACACTATAATAACGATTGTTACACTGTCATACACTATAATAACGACTGTTACACAGTCATACACTATAATAACGACGACTGTCACACTGTCATAAACTATAATAACGACTGTTACACCGCCATAAACTATAATAACGACTGTTACACTGGCATACACTATAATAACGACTGTTACACCGTCATACACCATAATAACGACTGATACACTGCCATACACTATAATAACTACTGTTACACCGTCATACACTATAATAACGACTGTTACACCGTCATACACTATAATAACGACTTTTACACCGTCATACACTATAATAACGACTGTTACACCGTCATACACTATAATAACGACTGTTACACCGTAATACACTATAATAACGAATGTTACACTAACATACACTATCATAACGACTGTTAAATTAGAAAACGAAAACCATTTTTTATGTGAATGCAATTTTTATTCTGATTTTAGAGTTTCTCTTTTTGCGAAAGCAATTATTTTAGATGATTCATTTGTTTCCATGAATTGCAAAGATGAATTTATTTTTTATTATGAATAAGGAATCGCTGTGACCCCTTTTAGCTCGGCCAATCTTCCTTTTTATGGAAAGGAGACGTTATAGACTGTGATACACTTTCTACATATTATGTATTTTATCTTTACTATGCCTGTAATTAATGTGTTCAAGTTGATGTATTGGTGATGGTATATGGCGACTTGTCGGTAGGGCCTCCCCAACCACTATTGCTCTTCCTTCATCATTGCATTCAGCACAAATATTCTGTAAAGTATTGTATTATATAATGTATTATATTGCTGTTATGATGACGAGGATGGTGGTTGTGCAACTTGTCGGTAGGGATTGGCCCAACCACTCTTGTACTTCTCCCATCTACGTATATAGGTTCTATATTTTGTATGTTTGTGTACCATGGTTATCATGATTTATTAAATGTATTATCTGCGAGGAATTACATGTCTTTTCAATAATTGTGCAGACAAATGCCTGTTGTGGTACGAAAAAAAAACCACATTAAATGGAGAACTAACGACGTATATGGTCGTTTCTACATGTGACACAGAAAATATAAGAGTAGTTGATGATGCAAAACGCTTACAAATTACATTTTTATTTAGGATTTACATACGGATGTAAAAAGAGCACCGAGAAAGTTTGAGAACGTGCCCCTAAAGTCACTGTCTGATCCTCCCACCGTACATTAAAAGATAGGGCGATTCGAGCATTTAACATAACGTAAACATTAATGCATATTCATTTTTCTCACCTTTGCCCCTCATTTTTGTCACGTTTTATTTTCAAGGAAGCCAAATTATTAGACAGAAAACAGTACAAAAAAAAATATGTATATACATCAATATTAATAAAAACATCTGTAAAATTCAGTCGAATTAAAGAAAGAAAAATCACTGATGTAAACAAATGATTGATAGACCGGAACCGTCACAAACATTCTGAAATGGCCTTTTGCCCAGACCATCAGTTTTCACATTTAAAAAAAATAAAATCCATTCAGTAGCTGACACTGTTATCAATGCCCACTTCGGGCCGGGTAGGAGTAAAATATCGTACCGTGACACTCATCCATAATGACTGAGTTGTTAATAAGACAGCATTTTAAACACAATTACACCTCATAGTATATTTTATTGTGACTGGATACATTATTGGGTATTGATAACATGATTTTAGCCGAAGATGTTGGCACTCGTCAATTTCCTCAATCAATAGTCCGCTAAATAAACATAGATGCAACATGATTATTTTACTTTATTTTTTGATAACTGATATTAACAGTTAAAAAAGGGAAATATTTACTAAAATCTACCGGATAGAAATAGTTTTTACTGATCAATTGGATCAATCTGTAAACAATGTTAACAATCAATTTTGACACTCGAAAAATATTTAAAATCATAGTTAGCCATATGTCCTAGTTTTGAACCGATAATAACGATACAAATGTTATGTTTGTTATATAGGAGGAGGTGAAACTATGTGATTGCTAATCAGATTGAACAAGCTATGTAATGCTGCAGTTGGTCACTAAAAATAATATGAACGATAAACCAATTCACTTACATAAATGGATATTAAAACATTCTTAACATGCATATTTTATTTAAGAAGGTATTTGAATTATTTTCGTTGCAAGCAAACCCTTAAGGCACTTATACCATACCTCAATGTATTCAATCTAAACTAACACCGACATAAATGTGTTTTGTAATCAACCCAATAAGGCTCGGTACGTACTACTAAAACTTTCCAATAGTTCATAACTATCGTCCAATGCGGATACATTTAGGTGATCTGCGAGTAAATATACTACATATCCTACCGCAGATTTCTTTCCTACGCCGAAATACCTCTAGCGATCACACATGTGTACTTTATCTAAGTGTGTAGCTGATTAAAGAGTATGAAAGAGAGCAGTGTACTCTTACATAATACACACCTGTTTAGCAGACGCTATACAGCGAGCCAAGTAGGTCAAAATTCTAATCCCCTAAGGTACCTTCGCACACATTAACCCTTTCGCCCATACACAAGTAATACGTGTCGAAACGACTCGGTAATCTTCAAGGAATGCCTCGATACACATCTGTATATAAAACGTAAATAACCGACGATCCGAAGAGCGGAAATGAATAAAAACCAATTTCAACCAATGAAAATGCAGTAGGAAACATGATCCATTAAAAGATATATAAATTTGGGCAAAAATTACCATCATTGTCTGGTTATGCCTTTTATAGAAAGTATAAACATTAACCAATAATTGGAAAATGAACATTGATGTAAATAAAACGGATTAGTCGAATAAAATATGCGATATATATCTAAAAAAACAAAGAAAATTAACTTATAAGGTCGGTCGACCCAAGTTATACTTTTCATCACCGCTGATATATTGCACCTGAGGTTCAAAACGTCATAAAAAATCAACCCTTCCATATTTCAAGGCAAATCGATCATAATATCAAAGATAAGGATCCACTAAATATACACTATAAAAGTTAAGGGTGTACTGGCATATTAAAGATGATAACTAGTTATCTGAAAGTTAAGGCGAACAGGTTTTGTTCGCCCTAAGTGGGTGTTCGCCATAAGTCTGTATACAGACTTTATATATTCTCCCTAAACCCAATCCTCGAGTATATATATATATATCAATATCATTCCGGAATATATATTTTTTTTTCAGAATGCAGACACTTACAAGTGATTTTTATGATATTGGTCATGAGCCGTAAAGTAGTCCCACTTCTCTTGACTATCCAGAACAATCAGACGGCCATTCCTTTCATCACAGTATTCTACCGCAGATGTCCAATTAACTTGTTCTTGACTGATCAGCAACTCCGTGAAAAGGGGCATTCCCTCTGCAATGTATAAAAACGATAGTTAATAACTCAATGTCGATAATCTCTCGTTAAATCGCGACTTGTAATATGAAATTTCAATCAAATATGAAATACATTGTGTCGTTCTAATTCGGTCTTGATTTCATATCCCCCGATGTCAAATCTAGGTCATGATTTAGTTAAATGTTATATCAATAATAATTTCCTTCTAATATTCTACTCTCGCTTGTAAAAGGACCACACAACCAGATTGAAAATAGATTGTGGGTTTTCGCCGTTACGGCAGAAGATTTGATAGGAAGGTGGATGCATCGGGGCGTACTGATTGGATATTCAGGTAAAACAAGTGTCCAAAGTTGTGTGTAGGCTTGAAAATACATGTAGATGTTAAATGTAAAGAAATAAACGTGTTGGTTTCTAGCCTATTTTTGCCAGGTGGAGGTATTTCTGTGTGTAATAATAACTCACAATATGTAATTCCCGCGAAATACTTTCAATCACGGAAAAAGTAAACGTTTTTGTGTGTAAATCACGAATATAAATCGCTAGGAAAAGTCGTTGAAAATGAAAATGCGAAATTAAATATTGAAGAAGCATTGCTTACAGTATTTTACAGCTGATGAATGGAGTGCTTGTATCGTTAAAACATGTGAAATTATTGTAATTATATTGCCTACCAATTTCCCTGTTTAATAATTAGTTGAATCAATTCTAGGATGGGCTAGGGTTTCCAACAACGTGCCCTATTTGAAAGAACAGTTATTTTGATTATCAACCATTGTCATTACCAGGAAAAAAGTAAAAAATAATATCGAATAATTTATAACAGTTATTTTGATAACAAGAATTTGTATTTAGATTTAATTGTATACGTAGTCAAGAGTATACAAGTTAAAAGTCAGTTGGAACTAAAATGTCACCGATATAATAAAGTATTGGCGTTGGTCATATCAATTTGATTATTATAGTGACAATTATTTATTTATAGCATGTCTATATTGATAAACGTGTGATCAATTGCCCTACCTCGTAATAAAAATGTCCATAACGTCACCAATATCACGACATCCATTGGTAGTTTTGTTGAGGATGAGGATGCTGTGTTCTGTGTCACACCGTCAATACATCAATTGGTAGATTTCTTCAGATGTCTATAATAAAGATGAAGATACTGTGTTATGTGTCACACCGCCAAGGCATCACTTGAAAATTTTGTTCTGGTGTCTATTATAACGACGAGGATGCTGTGTTCTATATCACCTCGCCAAGACAACCTTGTATAGAATTGTTCTGGTGTCTCTACTAACGACGAGGATACTGTGTACTATGTGACACCGCTAAGACATCCATTGATATTTTTGTTCCGGTGTCTATTATAACGATGAGGGTGCTGTGTTCTGTGTCACACTGTCAAGACATCAATTGGTAGATTTGTTCAGGTTTCTATGATAAAGATGAAAATACTGCGTTATGTGTCACACCGCCAAGACATCCTTAGTATTTCCATCCAGGTGTCTAAGATAACGGCTTCTAAACTGCATTCAGTGTCACACCGCCACGACATCCATTGATAGTCCCATCCAGGTGTCTAAGATAACGGCTTCTAAACTGCATTCAGTGTCACACCGCCACGACATCCATTGATAGTCCCATCCAGGTGTCTAAGATAACGGCTTCTAAACTGCATTCAATGTCACACCGCCACGGCATTCATTGATAGTCCCATCCAGGTGTCTAAGATAACGGCTTCTAAACTGCATTCAGTGTCACACCGCCACGACATCCATTGATAGTCCCATCCAGGTGTCTAAGATAACGGCTTCTAAACTTTGTTCTGTGTCACACCGCCACGAATTCCATATTCAGTCCCATCCAGGTGTCTAAGATAACGGCGTCTAAACTTTGTTCTGTGTCACACTGCCACGACATACATTGGTAGTCCAATCCAGGTATCTAAGATAACGGCGTCTAAACTTTGTTCTGTGTCACACTGCCAAGACATTCATTGCATTTGTTTTGCCCAGGTATCCATTATCACGTGGTGCAAACTGTATTCTATTTCGCCAATGCCAATGCTTCCAAAAGCAGTACCGTCAATGTGTTTGTGCTAACGACATGGAAACTGCTTGTCACAACGCTACGACATCCATTTGTAGTTCTATCAAGAAGTCTATGATAACGATGCGGAATCTGTGTTTGATGTCATATCACGACGGAATCATTTAAGTAAACATCATGTGTTAAAGATGCCTGTATACAGCTTTGTTTGTAGGCATTATTTACATCGTTGGATGCAGTCCATGTAGCACATGTTATTTTTATGCTTTTAAGTGCATATACTATATATAAATAAGTAATATAAATTTCATCTTGCAACCAGAATACTAGAAAAAATTGCTGAACGAGAGGTTTAGATCAATTTCCAAGCGTTTTGGTCCATTATCATTCCTGACATTGTATTTGATATCGATGCACTATATATATAATTGAAGCTCGTTCTTCACTTCATATTTTGTGTTTCAATCCATGAAGTTTCCTATATTTTAAAAGAAATGAGTACTTGGTGCCCTCAGCTATATTAGGTATATAATTCCATTTTTCAGCAGTAGGTTTGGGTGCGTTTTTACTTCATGTTTTACATATCGATTTAGCGCCTTGTTTTCTTAGACTTTATTTAATATATTAAGTCGGCAAGCTGTTTTTCTAGAAATCAAATACTTTTTTTAATGAAGTGATTCATAACATCTTTTACTTTTGATTATTTACGAAATAAGAATGGATCTTGCACTTTCTCTTTATTCTTCAAAACTATATTTATTGATGTATGATGCTTAACATTCTCCTTCACAAAGTGTACCTCGTTCGTGAGCATTATTCTATTATTGATAAATTCCCGATCAGCTATATTGATATATCACCTCGCCAAGACAACCTTGTATAGAATTGTTCTGGTGTCTCTACTAACGACGAGGATACTGTGTACTATGTGACACCGCTAAGACATCCATTGATATTTTTGTTCCGGTGTCTATTATAACGATGAGGGTGCTGTGTTCTGTGTCACACTGTCAAGACATCAATTGGTAGATTTATTCAGGTTTCTATGATAAAGATGAAAATACTGCGTTATGTGTCACACCGCCAATACATCCTTAGTATTTCCATCCAGGTGTCTAAGATAACGGCTTCTAAACTGCATTCAGTGTCACACCGCCACGACATCCATTGATAGTCCCATCCAGGTGTCTAAGATAACGGCTTCTAAACTGCATTCAGTGTCACACCGCCACGACATCCATTGATAGTCCCATCCAGGTGTCTAAGATAACGGCTTCTAAACTGCATTCAGTGTCACACCGCCACGACATCCATTGATAGTCCCATCCAGGTGTCTAAGATAACGGCTTCTAAACTGCATTCAATGTCACACCGCCACGACATCCATTGATAGTCCCATCCAGGTGTCTAAGATAACGGCTTCTAAACTGCATTCAATGTCACACGCCACGGCATCCATTGATAGTCCCATCCAGGTGTCTAAGATAGCGGCTTCTAAACTGCATTCAATGTCACACCGCCACGGCATTCATTGATAGTCCCATCCAGGTGTCTAAGATAACGTCTTCTAAACTACATTGAGTGTCACACCGCCACGACATACATTGATAGTCCCATCCAGGTGTCTAAGATAACGGCTTCTAAACTGCATTCAGTGTCACACCGCCACGAATTCCATATGCAGTCCTATCCAGGTGTCTAAGATAACGGCGTCTAAACTTTGTTCTGTGTCACACTGCCACGACACACATTGGTAGTCCAATCCAGGTATCTAAGATAACGGCGTCTAAACTTTGTTCTGTGTCACACTGCCAAGACATTCATTGCATTTGTTTTGCCCAGGTGTCCATTATCACGTGGTGCAAACTGTATTCTATTTCGCCAATGCCAATGCTTCCAAAAGCAGTACCGTCAATGTGTTTGTGCTAACGACGTGGAAACTGCTTGTCACAACGCTACGACATCCATTTGTAGTTCTATCAAGAAGTCTATGATAACGATGCGGAATCTGTGTTTGATGTCATATGACGACGGAATCATTTAAGTAAACATCATGTGTTAATGATGCCTGTATACAGCTTTGTTTGTAGCATTATTTACATAGTTGGATGCAGTCCATGTAGCACATGTTATTTTTATGCTTTTAAGTGCATATACTATATATAAATAAGTAATATCAATTTTATCTTGCAACCAGAATACTAGAAAAAATTGCTGAACGAGAGGTTTAGATCAATTTCCAAGCGTTTTGGTCCATTATCATTCCTGACATTGTATTTGATATCGATGCACTATATATATAATTGAAGCTCGTTCTTCACTTCATGTTTTGTGTTTCAATCCACGAAGTTTCCTATATTTTAAAAGAAATGAGTACTTGGTGCCCTCAGCTATATTAGGTATATAATTCCATTTTTCAGCAGTAGGTTTGGGTGCGTTTTTACTTCATGTTTTACATATCGATTTAGCGCCTTGTTTTCTTAGACTTTATTTAATATATTAAGTCGGCAAGCTGTTTTTCTAGAAATCAAATACTTTTTTTAATGAAGTGATTCATAGCATCTTTTGCTTTTGATTATTTACGAAATAAGAATGGATCTTGCACTTTCTCTTTATTCTTCAAAACTATATTTATTGATGTATGATGCTTAACATGCTCCTTCACAAAGTGTACCTCGTTCGTGAGCATTATTCTATTATTGATAAATTCCCGATCAGCTATATTGATATATCACCTCGCCAAGACAACCTTGTATAGAATTGTTCTGGTGTCTCTACTAACGACGAGGATACTGTGTACTATGTGACACCGCTAAGACATCCATTGATATTTTTGTTCCGGTGTCTATTATAACGATGAGGGTGCTGTGTTCTGTGTCACGCTGTCAAGACATCAATTGGTAGATTTATTCAGGTTTCTATGATAAAGAGGAAAATACTGCGTTATGTGTCACACCGCCAAGACATCCTTAGTATTTCCATCCAGGTGTCTAAGATAACGGCTTCTAAACTGCATTCAGTGTCACACCGCCACGACATCCATTGATAGTCCCATCCAGGTGTCTAAGATAACGGCTTCTAAACTGCATTCAGTGTCACACCGCCACGACATCCATTGGTAGTCCCATCCAGGTGTCTAAGATAACCGCTTCTAAACTGCATTCAGTGTCACACCGCCACGACATCCATTGATAGTCCCATCCAGGTGTCTAAGATAACGGCTTCTAAACTGCATTCAGTGTCACACCGCCACGACATCCATTGATAGTCCCATCCAGGTGTCTAAGATAACGGCTTCTAAACTGCATTCAATGTCACACCGCCACGGCATTCATTGATAGTCCCATCCAGGTGTCTAAGATAACGGCTTCTAAACTACATTGAGTGTCACACCGCCACGACATACATTGATAGTCCCATCCAGGTGTCTAAGATAACGGCTTCTAAACTGCATTCAGTGTCACACCGCCACGAATTCCATATGCAGTCCTATCCAGGTGTCTAAGATAACGACGTCTAAACTTTGTTCTGTGTCACACTGCCACGACATACATTGGTAGTCCAATCCAGGTATCTAAGATAACGGCGTCTAAACTTTGTTCTGTGTCACACTGCCAAGACATTCATTGCATTTGTTTTGCCCAGGTGTCCATTATCACGTGGTGCAAACTGTATTCTATTTCGCCAATGCCAATGCTTCCAAAAGCAGTACCGTCAATGTGTTTGTGCTAACGACGTGGAAACTGCTTGTCACAACACTACGACATGCATTTGTAGTTCTATCAAGAAGTCTATGATAACGATGTGGAATCTGTGTTTGATGTCATATCACGACGGAATCATTTAAGTAAACATCATGTGTTAAAGATGCCTGTATACAGCTTTGTTTGTAGGCACTATTTACATCGTTGGATGCAGTCCATGTAGCACATGTTATTTTTATGCTTTTAAGTGCATATACTATATATAAATAAGTAATATAAATTTTATCTTGCAACCAGAATACTAGAAAAAATTGCTGAACGAGAGGTTTAGATCAATTTCCAAGCGTTTTGGTCCATTATCATTCCTGACATTGTATTTGATATCGATGCACTATATATATAATTGAAGCTCGTTCTTCACTTCATATTTTGTGTTTCAATCCATGAAGTTTCCTATATTTTAAAAGAAATGAGTACTTGGTGCCCTCAGCTATATTAGGTATATAATTCCATTTTTCAGCAGTAGGTTTGGGTGCGTTTTTACTTCATGTTTTACATATCGATTTCGCGCCTTGTTTTCTTAGACTTTATTTAATATATTAAGTCGGCAAGCTGTTTTTCTAGAAATCAAATACTTTTTTTAATGAAGTGATTCATAACATCTTTTGCTTTTGATTATTTACGAAATAAGAATGGATCTTGCACTTTCTCTTTATTCTTCAAAACTATATTTATTGATGTATGATGCTTAACATTCTCCTTCACAAAGTGTACCTCGTTCGTGAGCATTATTCTATTATTGATAAATTCCCAATCAGCTATATTGATATATCACCTCGCCAAGACAACCTTGTATAGAATTGTTCTGGTGTCTCTACTAACGACGAGGATACTGTGTACTATGTGACACCGCTAAGACATCCATTGATATTTTTATTCCGGTGTCTATTATAACGATGAGGGTGCTGTGTTCTGTGCCACACCGTCAAGACATCAATTGGTAGATTTGTTCAGGTTTCTATGATAAAGATGAAAATACTGCGTTATGTGTCACACCGCCAAGACATCCTTAGTATTTCCATCCAGGTGTCTAAGATAACGGCTTCTAAACTGCATTCAGTGTCACACCGCCACGACATCCATTGAGAGTCCCATCCAGGTGTCTAAGATAACGGCTACTAAACTGCATTCAGTGTCACACCGCCACGACATCCATTGATAGTCCCATCCAGGTGTCTAAGATAACGGCTTCTAAACTGCATTCAGTGTCACACCGCCACGACATCCATTGATAGTCCCATCCAGGTGTCTAAGATAACGGCTTCTAAACTGCATTCAGTGTCACACCGCCACGGCATTCATTGATAGTCCCATCCAGGTGTCTAAGATAACGGCTTCTAAACTGCATTCAGTGTCACACCGCCACGACATCCATTGATAGTCCCATCCAGGTGTCTAAGATAACGGCTTCTAAACTTGCATTCTGTGTCACACCGCCACGAATTCCATATTCAGTCCCATCCAGGTGTCTAAGATAACGGCTTCTAAACTTTGTTCTGTGTCACACCGCCACGAATTCCATATGCAGTCCCATCCAGGTGTCTAAGATAACGGCGTCTAAACTTTGTTCTGTGTCACACTGCCACGACATACATTGGTAGTCCAATCCAGGTATCTAAGATAACGGCGTCTAAACTTTGTTCTGTGTCACACTGCCAAGACATTCATTGCATTTGTTTTGCCCAGGTGTCCATTATCACGTGGTGCAAACTGTATTCTATTTCGCCAATGCCAATGCTTCCAAAAGCAGTACCGTCAATGTGTTTGTGCTAACGACGTGGAAACTGCTTGTCACAACGCTACGACATCCATTTGTAGTTCTATCAAGAAGTCTATGATAACGATGCGGAATCTGTGTTTGATGTCATATCACGACGGAATCATTTAAGTAAACATCATGTGTTAAAGATGCCTGTATACAGCTTTGTTTGTAGCATTATTTACATCGTTGGATGCAGTCCATGTAGCACATGTTATTTTTATGCTTTTAAGTGCATATACTATATATAAATAAGTAATATAAATTTTATCTTGCAACCAGAATACTAGAAATAATTGCTGAACGAGAGGTTTAGATCAATTTCCAAGCGTTTTGGTCCATTATCATTCCTGACATTGTATTTGATATCGATGCACTATATATATAATTGAAGCTCGTTCTTCACTTCATATTTTGTGTTTCAATCCATGAAGTTTCCTATATTTTAAAAGAAATGAGTACTTGGTGCCCTCAGCTATATTAGGTATATAATTCCATTTTTCAGCAGTAGGTTTGGGTGCGTTTTTACTTCATGTTTTACATATCGATTCAGCGCCTTGTTTAATTCTTAGACTTTATTTAATATATTAAGTCGGCAAGCTGTTTTTCTAGAAATCAAATACTTTTTTTAATGAAGTGATTCATAACATCTTTTGCTTTTGATTATTTACGAAATAAGAATGGATCTTGCACTTTCTCTTTATTCTTCAAAACTATATTTATTGATGTATGATGCTTAACATTCTCCTTCACAAAGTGTACCTCGTTCGTGAGCATTATTCTATTATTGATAAATTCCCGATCAGCTATATTGATATATCACCTCGCCAAGACAACCTTGTATAGAATTTTTCTGGTGTCTCTACTAACGACGAGGATACTGTGTACTATGTGACACCGCTAAGACATCCATTGATATTTTTGTTCCGGTGTCTATTATAACGATGAGGGTGCTGTGTTCTGTGCCACACCGTCAAGACATCAATTGATATATTTGTTCAGGTTTCTATGATAAAGATGAAAATACTGCGTTATGTGTCACACCGCCAAGACATCCTTAGTATTTCCATCCAGGTGTCTAAGATAACGGCTTCTAAACTCCATTCAGTGTCACACCGCCACGACATCCATTGATAGTCCCATCCAGGTGTCTAAGATAACGGCTTCTAAACTGCATTCAGTGTCACACCGCCACGACATCCATTGATAGTCCCATCCAGGTGTCTAAGATAACGGCTTCTAAACTGCATTCAGTGTCACACCGCCACGACATCCATTGGTAGTCCCATCCAGGTGTCTAAGATAACCGCTTCTAACTGCATTCAGTGTCACAGACCGCCACGACATCCATTGATAGTCCCATCCAGGTGTCTAAGATACGGCTTCTAAACTGCATTCAGTGTCCACACCGCCACGACATCCATTGATTAGTCCCATCCAGGTGTCTAAGATAACGGCTTCTAAACTGCATTCAGTGTCACACCGCCACGACATCCATTGATAGTCTCATCCAGGTGTCTAAGATAACGGCTTCTAAACTTGTTCTAGTGTCACACCGCCACGAATTCCATATGCAGTCCCATCCAGGTGTCTAAGATAACGGCGTCTAAACTTTGTTCTGTGTCACACTGCCACGACATACATTGGTAGTCCAATCCAGGTATCTAAGATAACGGCGTCTAAACTTTGTTCTGTGTCACACTGCCACGACATTCATTGCATTTGTTTTGCCCAGGTGTCCATTATCACGTGGTGCAAACTGTATTCTATTTCGCCAATGCCAATGCTTCCAAAAGCAGTACCGTCAATGTGTTTGTGCTAACGACGTGGAAACTGCTTGTCACAACGCTACGGCATCCATTTGTAGTTCTATCAAGAAGTCTATGATAACGATGCGGAATCTGTGTTTGATGTCATATCACGACGGAATCATTTAAGTAAACATCATGTGTTAAAGATGCCTGTATACAGCTTTGTTTGTAGGCATTATTTACATCGTCGGATGCAGTCCATGTAGCACATGTTATTTTTATGCTTTTAAGTGCATATACTATATATAAATAAGTAATATGAATTTGATCTTGCAACCAGAATACTAGAAAAAATTGCTGAACGAGAGGTTTAGATCAATTTCCAAGCGTTTTGGTCCATTATCATTCCTGACATTGTATTTGATATCGATGCACTATATATATAATTGAAGCTCGTTCTTCACTTCATATTTTGTGTTTCAATCCATGAAGTTTCCTATATTTTAAAAGAAATGAGTACTTGGTGCCCTCAGCTATATTAGGTATATAATTCCATTTTTCAGCAGTAGGTTTGGGTGCGTTTTTACTTCATGTTTTACATATCGATTTCAGCGCCTTGTTTTCTTAGACTTTATTTAATATATTAAGTCGGCAAGCTGTTTTTCTAGAAATCAAATACTTTTTTTAATGAAGTGATTCATAACATCTTTTGCTTTTGATTATTTACGAAATAAGAATGGATCTTGCACTTTCATCTTTATTCTTCAAAACTATATTTATTGATGTATGATGCTTAACATTCTCCTTCACAAAGTGTACCTCGTTCGTGAGCATTATTCTATTATTGATAAATTCCCGATCAGCTATATTGATATATCACCTCGCCAAGACAACCTTGTATAGAATTTTTCTGGTGTCTCTACTAACGACGAGGATACTGTGTACTATGTGACACCGCTAAGACATCCATTGATATTTTTGTTCCGGTGTCTATTATAACGATGAGGGTGCTGTGTTCTGTGCCACACCGTCAAGACATCAATTGATATATTTGTTCAGGTTTCTATGATAAAGATGAAAATACTGCGTTATGTGTCACACCGCCAAGACATCCTTAGTATTTCCATCCAGGTGTCTAAGATAACGGCTTCTAAACTGCATTCAGTGTCACACCGCCACGACATCCATTGATAGTCCCATCCAGGTGTCTAAGATAACGGCTTCTAAACTGCATTCAGTGTCACACCGCCACGACATCCATTGATAGTCCCATCCAGGTGTCTAAGATAACGGCTTCTAAACTGCATTCAGTGTCACACCGCCACGACATCCATTGGTAGTCCCATCCAGGTGTCTAAGATAACGGCTTCTGAACTGCATTCAATGTCACACCGCCACGACATCCATTGATAGTCCCATCCAGGTGTCTAAGATAACGGCTTCTAAACTGCATTCAATGTCACACGCCACGGCATCCATTGATAGTCCCATCCAGGTGTCTAAGATAGCGGCTTTTAAACTGCATTCAATGTCACACCGCCACGGCATCCATTGATAGTCCCATCCAGGTGTCTAAGATAACGTCTTCTAAACTACATTGAGTGTCACACCGCCACGACATACATTGATAGTCCCATCCAGGTGTCTAAGATAACGGCTTCTAAACTGCATTCAGTGTCACACCGCCACGAATTCCATATGCAGTCCTATCCAGGTGTCTAAGATAACGGCGTCTAAACTTTGTTCTGTGTCACACTGCCACGACATACATTGGTAGTCCAATCCAGGTATCTAAGATAACGGCGTCTAAACTTTGTTCTGTGTCACACTGCCACGACATTCATTGCATTTGTTTTGCCCAGGTGTCCATTATCACGTGGTGCAAACTGTATTCTATTTCGCCAATGCCAATGCTTCCAAAAGCAGTACCGTCAATGTGTTTGTGCTAACGACGTGGAAACTGCTTGTCACAACGCTACGGACATGCATTTGTAGTTCTATCAAGAAGTCTATGATAACGATGCTGGAATCTGTGTTTGATGTCATATCACGACGGAATCATTTAAGTAAACATCATGTGTTAAAGATGCCTGTATACAGCTTTGTTTGTAGGCATTATTTACATCGTCGGATGCAGTCCATGTAGCACATGTTATTTTTATGCTTTTAAGTGCATATACTATATATAAATAAGTAATATGAATTTGATCTTGCAACCAGAATACTAGAAAAAATTGCTGAACGAGAGGTTTAGATCAATTTCCAAGCGTTTTGGTCCATTATCATTCCTGACATTGTATTTGATATCGATGCACTATATATATAATTGAAGCTCGTTCTTCACTTCATATTTTGTGTTTCAATCCATGAAGTTTCCTATATTTTAAAAGAAATGAGTACTTGGTGCCCTCAGCTATATTAGGTATATAATTCCATTTTTCAGCAGTAGGTTTGGGTGCGTTTTTACTTCATGTTTTACATATCGATTCAGCGCCTTGTTTTCTTAGACTTTATTTAATATATTAAGTCGGCAAGCTGTTTTTCTAGAAATCAAATACTTTTTTTAATGAAGTGATTCATAGCATCTTTTGCTTTTGATTATTTACGAAATAAGAATGGATCTTGCACTTTCTCTTTATTCTTCAAAACTATATTTATTGATGTATGATGCTTAACATTCTCCTTCACAAAGTGTACCTCGTTCGTGAGCATTATTCTATTATTGATAAATTCCCGATCAGCTATATTGATATATCACCTCGCCAAGACAACCTTGTATAGAATTGTTCTGGTGTCTCTACTAACGACGAGGATACTGTGTACTATGTGACACCGCTAAGACATCCATTGATATTTTTGTTCCGGTGTCTATTATAACGATGAGGGTGCTGTGTTCTGTGCCACACTGTCAAGACATCAATTGGTAGATTTGTTCAGGTTTCTATGATAAAGATGAAAATACTGCGTTATGTGTCACACAGCCAAGACATCCTTAGTATTTCCATCCAGGTGTCTAAGATAACGGCTTCTAAACTGCATTCAGTGTCACACCGCCACGACATCCATTGATAGTCCCATCCAGGTGTCTAAGATAACGGCTTCTAAACTGCATTCAGTGTCACACCGCCACGACATCTATTGATAGTCCCATCCAGGTGTCTAAGATAACGGCTTCTAAACTGCATTCAATGTCACACCGCCACGGCATTCATTGATAGTCCCATCCAGGTGTCTAAGATAACGGCTTCTGAACTGCATTCAATGTCACACCGCCACGGCATCCATTGATAGTCCCATCCAGGTGTCTAAGATAACGGCTTCTAAACTGCATTCAGTGTCACACCGCCACGAATTCCATATGCAGTCCCATCCAGGTGTCTAAGATAACGGCGTCTAAACTTTGTTCTGTGTCACACTGCCACGACATACATTGGTAGTCCAATCCAGGTATCTAAGATAACGGCGTCTAAACTTTGTTCTGTGTCACACTGTCAAGACATTCATTGCATTTGTTTTGCCCAGGTGTCCATTATCACGTGGTGCAAACTGTATTCTATTTCGCCAATGCCAATGCTTCCAAAAGCAGTACCGTCAATGTGTTTGTGCTAACGACGTGGAAACTGCTTGTCACAACGCTACGACATCCATTTGTAGTTCTATCAAGAAGTATATGATAACGATGCGGAATCTGTGTTTGATGTCATATCACGACGGAATCATTTAAGTAAACATCATGTGTTAAAGATGCCTGTATACAGCTTTGTTTGTAGCATTATTTACATCGTTGGATGCAGTCCATGTAGCACATGTTATTTTTATGCTTTTAAGTGCATATACTATATATAAATAAGTAATATAAATTTTATCTTGCAACCAGAATACTAGAAAAAATTGCTGAACGAGAGGTTTAGATCAATTTCCAAGCGTTTTGGTCCATTATCATTCCTGACATTGTATTTGATATCGATGCACTATATATATAATTGAAGCTCGTTCTTCACTTCATATTTTGTGTTTCAATCCATGAAGTTTCCTATATTTTAAAAGAAATGAGTACTTGGTGCCCTCAGCTATATTAGGTATATAATTCCATTTTTCAGCAGTAGGTTTGGGTGCGTTTTTACTTCATGTTTTACATATCGATTTAGCGCCTTGTTTTCCTAGACTTTATTTAATATATTAAGTCGGCAAGCTGTATTTCTAGAAATCAAATACTTTTTTTAATGAAGTGATTCATAACATCTTTTGCTTTTGATTATTTACGAAATAAGAATGGATCTTGCACTTTCTCTTTATTCTTCAAAACTATATTTATTGATGTATGATGCTTAACATTCTCCTTCACAAAGTGTACCTCGTTCGTGAGCATTATTCTATTATTGATAAATTCCCGATCAGCTATATTGATATATCACCTCGCCAAGACAACCTTGTATAGAATTGTTCTGGTGTCTCTACTAACGACGAGGATACTGTGTACTATGTGACACCGCTAAGACATCCATTGATATTTTTGTTCCGGTGTCTATTATAACGATGAGGGTGCTGTGTTCTGTGCCACACCGTCAAGACATCAATTGGTAGATTTGTTCAGGTTTCTATGATAAAGATGAAAATACTGCGTTATGTGTCACACCGCCAAGACATCCTTAGTATTTCCATCCAGGTGTCTAAGATAACGGCTTCTAAACTGCATTCAGTGTCACACCGCCACGACATCCATTGAGAGTCCCATCCAGGTGTCTAAGATAACGGCTTCTAAACTGCATTCAGTGTCACACCGCCACGACATCCATTGATAGTCCCATCCAGGTGTCTAAGATAACGGCTTCTAAACTGCATTCAGTGTCACACCGCCACGACATCCATTGATAGTCCCATCCAGGTGTCTAAGATAACGGCTTCTAAACTGCATTCAATGTCACACCGCCACGGCATTCATTGATAGTCCCATCCAGGTGTCTAAGATAACGGCTTCTAAACTGCATTCAGTGTCACACCGCCACGGCATCCATTGATAGTCCCATCCAGGTGTCTAAGATAACGGCTTCTAATCTGCATTCAGTGTCACACCGCCACGAATTCCATATGCAGTCCCATCCAGGTGTCTAAGATAACGGCGTCTAAACTTTGTTCTGTGTCACACTGCCACGACATACATTGGTAGTCCAATCCAGGTATCTAAGATAACGGCGTCTAAACTTTGTTCTGTGTCACACTGCCAAGACATTCATTGCATTTGTTTTGCCCAGGTGTCCATTATCACGTGGTGCAAACTGTATTCTATTTCGCCAATGCCAATGCTTCCAAAAGCAGTACCGTCAATGTGTTTGTGCTAACGACGTGGAAACTGCTTGTCACAACGCTACGACATCCATTTGTAGTTCTATCAAGAAGTCTATGATAACGATGCTGAATCTGTGTTTGATGTCATATCACGACGGAATCATTTAAGTAAACATCATGTGTTAAAGATGCCTGTATACAGCTTTGTTTGTAGGCATTATTTACATCGTTGGATGCAGTCCATGTAGCACATGTTATTTTTATGCTTTTAAGTGCATATACTATATATAAATAAGTAATATAAATTTTATCTTGCAACCAGAATACTAGAAAAAAAATTGCTGAACGAGAGGTTTAGATCAATTTCCAAGCGTTTTGGTCCATTATCATTCCTGACATTGTATTTGATATCGATGCACTATATATATAATTGAAGCTCGTTCTTCACTTCATATTTTGTGTTTCAATCCATGAAGTTTCCTATATTTTAAAAGAAATGAGTACTTGGTGCCCTCAGCTATATTAGGTATATAATTCCATTTTTCAGCAGTAGGTTTGGGTGCGTTTTTACTTCATGTTTTACATATCGATTCAGCGCCTTGTTTTCTTAGACTTCATTTAATATATTAAGTCGGCAAGCTGTTTTTTCTAGAAATCAAATACTTTTTTTAATGAAGTGATTCATAGCATCTTTTGCTTTTGATTATTTACGAAATAAGAATGGATCTTGCACTTTCTCTTTATTCTTCAAAACTATATTTATTGATGTATGATGCTTAACATTCTCCTTCACAAAGTGTACTTCGTTCGTGAGCATTATTCTATTATTGATAAATTCCCGATCAGCTATATTGATATATCACCTCGCCAAGACAACCTTGTATAGAATTGTTCTGGTGTCTCTACTAACGACGAGGATACTGTGTACTATGTGACACCGCTAAGACATCCATTGATATTTTTGTTCCGGTGTCTATTATAACGATGAGGGTGCTGTGTTCTGTGCCACACCGTCAAGACATCAATTGGTAGATTTGTTCAGGTTTCTATGATAAAGAGGAAAATACTGCGTTATGTGTCACACCGCCAAGACATCCTTAGTATTTCCATCCAGGTGTCTAAGATAACGGCTCCTAAACTGCATTCATTGTCACACCGCCACGACATCCATTGATAGTCCCATCCAGGTGTCTAAGATAACGGCTTCTAAACTGCATTCAATGTCACACCGCCACGACATCCATTGATAGTCCCATCCAGGTGTCTAAGATAACGGCTTCTAAACTGCATTCAATGTCACACCGCCACGGCATTCATTGATAGTCCCATCCAGATGTCTAAGATAACGGCTTCTAAACTGCATTCAATGTCACACCGCCACGACATCCATTGATAGTCCCATCCAGGTGTCTAAGATAACGGCTTCTAAACTGCATTCAGTGTCAAACCGCCACGAATTCCATATGCAGTCCCATCCAGGTGTCTAAGATAACGGCGTCTAAACTTTGTTGTGTGTCACACTGCCACGACATACATTGGTAGCCCAATCCAGGTATCTAAGATAACGGCGTCTAAACTTTATTCTGTGTCACACTGCCACAACATTCATTGCATTTGTTTTGCCCGGGTGTCCATTATCACGTGGTGCAAACTGTATTCTATTTCGCCAATGCCAATGCTTCCAAAAGCAGTACCGTCAATGTGTTTGTGCTAACGACGTGGAAACTGCTTGTCACAACGCTACGACATCCATTTGTAGTTCTATCAAGAAGTCTATGATAACGATGCTGAATCTGTGTTTGATGTCATATCACGACGAATTCATTTAAGTAAACATCATGTGTTAAAGATGCCTGTATACAGCTTTGTTTGTAGGCATTATTTACATCGTTGGATGCAGTCCATGTAGCACATGTTATTTTTATGCTTTTAAGTGCATATACTATATATAAATAAGTAATATAAATTTTATCTTGCAACCAGAATACTAGAAAAAAATTGCTGAACGAGAGGTTTAGATCAATTTCCAAGCGTTTTGGTCCATTATCATTCCTGACATTGTATTTGATATCGATGCACTATATATATAATTGAAGCTCGTTCTTCACTTCATATTTTGTGTTTCAATCCATGAAGTTTCCTATATTTTAAAAGAAATGAGTACTTGGTGCCCTCAGCTATATTAGGTATATAATTCCATTTTTCAGCAGTAGGTTTGGGTGCGTTTTTACTTCATGTTTTACATATCGATTCAGCGCCTTGTTTTCTTAGACTTTATTTAATATATTAAGTCGGCAAGCTGTTTTTTCTAGAAATCAAATACTTTTTTTAATGAAGTGATTCATAGCATCTTTTGCTTTTGATTATTTACGAAATAAGAATGGATCTTGCACTTTCTCTTTATTCTTCAAAACTATATTTATTGATGTATGATGCTTAACATTCTCCTTCACAAAGTGTACCTCGTTCGTGAGCATTATTCTATTATTGATAAATTCCCGATCAGCTATATTGATAGAAAGCATTTTGAGTAAATAACTTGCAATACTACTGTTAATCTACTTAACTTCAAAAGATTCCTTTTAAAAAAATCTGTTGTACATTTTTTTATTTGTGTGTGTGTGTGTGTGTGTGTGTGTGTGTGTGCGTGTTTTGTTTGTTTGTTTGTTTGTTTTTCCTTTTTTTTCTTTCTTTCTTTTTTTTTTCTTCGCGACTTTTCGATTCCAGTTGTGACATTGATAAGACCTCATTTTCCTCATTTATTATACAATAATCCAAAGTGGTTTGAGAGCTGTTTAGAGCTCTTATGAAGAATTTTAAAATATAAATCTTACAAATATATTGTATTCCGGGTCCAAATTAATAAAAACAGAATTTAATGGAACTCTAATAGTATTCAAGCTTTTCTTGTAACTGCAATACCAGTGGGTGCAAATGTTCTTCTGTTTCGCCAAAAAACATTATATACTTGAGTTTTTCCATTTTTTTTAGAATTAAATTTCGTTTAATTATTCAGTAAAATCAACAAGATATTCTGTGCCTAATAGAGTGAGATATGTGTTTTTCTATTTTAGGTCGAAATTAGTAGATTCAGTATTTCCACTGTTCTTGTTACTGCCGATCAACACTATCCGGGTCTTTGAGAAGTTTGTTCTAAGCCAGAGATATTTTGCAAAGTAAGTGAAATTATCTATTGTTAATTCCAAAGCGTGCTTTAACCATAAAAAATAACAGATGTGCTGTAATCGAATTGTGATAACAGTATGTCTTTACCTCTTACAGTCATTATTTAAATATTGGTATCTGATCTTAAAATTATTGACAATAATATGCCTATAAAATACAAACTATCTTAACAAATGACGACAACCGTATTCAATAATGAACACATTTTATTCTTGTAAGTTGCTCTCTTTGTTTACAGTTTACTGTGTATTGTTCTTGAAAAAAAAAGTCGTCTGATAAATTAGTGTCATTATCATTTTTTGTTAATATTAAAACTCCGGAACGAGGAGTCAACCCTTTTTGGGTCATTACGATAGGAAATAAAAGTCAAGGTAAATTTATGTCTTCTAGATACTGTATTATTTAATTAATTAAACGTGTGCTTCTCATATGCATCTTCCAGGAGTTGGTCCAGGTTGCGTCCTATTTAATAATTTGCTTCTGGTAGTTTACCATATATCAGCTTTTGTACCCGATGACAAACGTCATTTGGATTTCATACCAAACAGTGTATTTTTTCTTTGTTAAAAATATTAACTTTATTGATAGAAAATGTATGGATATTGAGTACACTTGTATATACATGTTGCTATGACAATAAGAATACGACAGTATACGATACATGCCTCAGGCAAACTGACTGCAAAGCTATATAACTATTCTGTCTTCTATCAGACTCTCTGTTTACTCGCCTACTAGGACAAGAACTGTTGTATCAAACAACTGTTGGAATAAATCAATATCGCCGTCAGGAAACATTCATTCACCTAATGTCTTTCCTTATGTTCCACGTTGAGAACATGATAATACAAAAGCATGGCGATGACAATAGAGAAAATAAGTAATCATTTGCTTAAACATAAATATATTTTGATAATAGTTATCATTGAATAGTATTGAAATATTTTACTTAGATCATATGCCTTGCATTCTAATGATCACTGTTTAAGTAACAATATATTAAACGTTAAGTATACGCTGATCAGACAGCAGCTCATCTTTACTAGATACATACCCGAGGTGACGTTATGTTCTTGTTGATTATGTGGTAGATCTATTTACCAAACATAATTGGAATGTTTACTTGTTATCATAGATTCATAATAATAGAATGGTGGGATAGCAATCGTAATGCATTATTGATTCCATACAAACCTTTGACTATCCCGCCGTAGCTGACTAACTAACTATGTGGAACCATTGCCTAGTTTGTACGGTTTGTTAACTCTGCGAATAATCGACAATGAACTATTTATGTATACTTTATCGGATAAGACTCATTTTCCGTACCCTTATAATAATTAGTTTCTACTGTTCCTTTTTTTCATAATTCTTCAAGCTTCCTGCGGTGAAACACTACATGTGGATTTTTTATGCTCCTTTGGTTCAGTGAGGCCGGTTTGGTATGATTTAATTCATTCGAGTAGTGAACCAGTTCACAACAACATAATTATACTTGTTGTTATTTTTAAATGTAATATTGAAAATCATGAAATTATCAAATGTATGGAAAATTCAGATTTCTGCACTTCATCTGATCTATTCTTCAGTTTAGGTTTCATATCATGAACACATTAGGCTCCTGCTATCACCGACGGGTAATAAACGTCTGAAACTGCTGCATGATGATATTTATGAAAATGTTGCTTTAATATCTATTGAGAACCATATACGAATGCTAAAACTAAATATACCAGTGGACGTTTACTCATCATTTAATGGCAATACATAAATATACAAAATCAAACATATAAGTAACCATGGACAAGTACAGACAATAGTAATACAATGTTACTGCATACAAATACATTTAAAACTCGAAAATAGGACATGGCGTATCCTTTTGATGGTGAACGATTTATCTCAACTTATGGTTTGCAACTTGATGAAACATCAAACCCAGCCCTCCCACACCCCGTTAAGTATCGATTACACATATAACTTCTGTAACAATGTCACCCTCATTTTAACGTTAAAATAGAGTTGAAATGCATAAAGATGAATAACAACGGGAATAGGTCATCTTCTCGAATCTCGAATAGGAAAACTGTAAAGCACTATTTAAGATGAAAATCTTAAATTTTAGAATATGTCTATGTTCAAATAATAATAATAGTTTGTATATAGAGAACATATCAATTTTAGGGAAAATATTCTATCGATTTATTTCTGTATTGGAAATTACACAACACCATTCGGGGAAATTTGATTTTCTATTCAAGTGAAATTTATTTAGACAATCAGTCATGAAATAAATGACACATACATCAGATGATTGAATGAAAAAAATCAAGCATGTTTTCAAATGAAGTTCACTTATCAGTTTTAAAATGTTATCAATATGATAAAGGATTCATAGATAGATAATCATAATTATTATAATCCTTATTTTTTAGACGAAGGCAGTACATGGATAGGTAAATGAACATATATGGCCATCTATAATTGTCAAACTAACTGGTGACATATGACGTCATATATATGTAACTGTCTGATCATATAACTGCCTTGACATTTTATATCTTCAGTTACAATAGTTGTAATAAGGGTTATATCAACAAAAATCCATGACATTACTTCGCTGCCATATCATATATATATATATATAAAGGCTGTTTTAGCACTAAATATTGTTCTTTTTGTCGTATGTAAGACAACAACGGTAATCTAAAAATAATATTATAGTAAGAGTTCAAAATATACATTTCTAAAGAGTCCAACTCCGACAGTGCCATCCGTAAGGTTATATAACACAATAAAATATGTATTCGCTAAAATATTTAGGTAATTATCTTAAGGTATCATTACCATAAAAAGTAACCATTAACCAATAACCATGTTACGATTGACGGAAAGATATGATTGAGAACTAGAAGGATCATGAAAAGTGACTAATAATCAGTTATAATATCATTGTAGCTTTGCAAACTGGTTAAATTTGGTATTTGATAAATTTCTTCTTTTGGACTTAACTTCAGTTGCATCAAACCTCACCTAAGGGAGTATCGGGAAGAATTCCAAACTGAAGGCCAAGGTACAAGACCACGTGCATGTAACAGCCAACAGGGGTATATATTGTTATATTCATTTAACATTTTCACTGAGTAGAAACCAATTTCCGATTCTGTTCACTATCATAAATAGCTTATCTTAACAGAATAAGAGCCACATGGGGCTTAACGGTCATTTGACTCTAAATACCCTTATACTATTGTAGTATGCATTCTCTGTGGCCAACCTGTAAATACTTCAATCAAAAACTAGTCATTTCGCCTGGGATGATATTTTCGCTATCTCGTATGTTCATTGACAATGTCGGGAAAGTTGAATCCGTGAATTAATAAGACACATATAATTACTAACCGCAAAATTAACTCTTATTAAGTATGCTGTTACATTGTACCATCATTTCCACAGGTAGGTTGTAAAGGTTAACTTAAGCCCTGGGATCAGGTCACAGGTGGATACATTTATACAAACAGCAAAATCGAACGTGTTAAACACTTAATTATTCGACGTTGGGGGCAGTGAAATGTAGATAGCCCTTTATAGTCACAATGACAAATCTTAATAAGTTAATATTCAAATGTTTCGTTTTAAATAAAGATGGTCTAGATGTGATACGGCCATGACTTGCCCATGTGTTTGGGTTTCGGCCATCAGTCGCCCGTGTATATGGGTTTCGGCATTCATTTGACCGTGAGTATGGATTTCGGCATTCACTTGCCCGTGTGTATGAGTTTCGGCATTCACTTGACCGTGTGTATGGGATTCGGCATTCACTTGCCCGTTTGTGTGGGTTTCGGCATTCACTTGACCGTGTGTATGGGTTTCGGCATTCACTTGACAGTGTGTATGGGATTCGGCATTCACTTGCCCGTGTGTATGGGTTTCGACATTCACTTGACCGTGTGTATTGGTTTCGGCATTCACTTGACCGTGTGTATGTGTTTCGGCATTCACTTGCCCGTGTGTATGTGTTTCGGCATTCACTTGACCGTGTGTATGGATTTCGGCATTCACTTTCCCGTGTGTATGTGTTTCGGCATTCACTTGACCGTGTGTATGGGATTCGGCATTCACTTGACAGTGTGTATGGGATTCGGCATTCACTTGCCCGTGTGTGTGGGTTTCGGCATTCACTTGACCGTGTGTATGGGATTCGGCATTCACTTGCCGGTGTGTGGGTTTCGACATTCACTTGACCGTGTGTATTGGTTTCGGCATTCACTTGACCGTGTGTATGTGTTTCGGCATTCACGTGCCTGTGTGTATGGGTTTCGGCATTCACTTGACCGTGTGTATGGGTTTCGGCATTCACTTGCCCGTGTGTATGTGTTTCGGCATTCACTTGCCGGTGTGTGGGTTTCGGCATTCACTTGACAGTGTGTATGGGATTCGACATTCACTTGACAGTGTGTATGGGATTCGGCATTCACTTGCCCGTGTGTGTGAGGTTTCGGCATTCACTTGACCGTGTGTTTTGGTTTCGGCATTCACTTGCCCGTGTGTATGGGTTTCTGCATTCACTTGCCCGTGTGTATAGGTTTCGGCATTCACTTGCCCGTGTGTGTGGGTTTCTGCATTCACTTGACAGTGTGTATGGGTTTCGGCATTCACTTGACCGTGTGTATGGGTTTCGGCATTCAGTTGACCGTTTGTATGGGTTTCGGCATTCACTTGACAGTGTGTATGTGTTTCGGCATTCACTTGCCCGTGTGTATGGGTTTCGGCATTCACTTGCCCGTGTGTATGGGTTTCGGCATTCACTTGACAGTGTGTATGTGTTTCGGCATTCACTTGACAGTGTGTATAAGGTTTTTATACCGGAAGTCATCAGTTGGCAGTGTCCAGTCGTGTTTTCAAATATTTGTATAATCAAAAAACGAAGTAGCTAGCAGCATTCGCGATGTCAATTTGGGTATGTTTGTAAAATTTTATCTCTCTAGGCTATCTGGAAATAGGGGCACCCAGTTGACGGTATCCAGTCACGTGCATTCACTTGGCAGTGTATACATGTATGTGTGTGTGTGTGTGTGTGTGTGTGTTTTGTTTGTTTGTTTCTTTGTTTGTTTGTTTTTCCTTTTTTTTCTTTCTTTCTTTTTTTTTTCTTCGCGACTTTTCGATTCCAGTTGTGACATTGATAAGACCTCATTTTCCTCATTTATTATACAATAATCCAAAGTGGTTTGAGAGCTGTTTAGAGCTCTTATGAGGAATTTTGAAATATAAATCTTACAAATATATTGTATTCCGGGTCCAAATTAATAAAAACAGAATTTAATGGAACTCTAATAGTATTCAAGCTTTTCTTGTAACTGCAATACCAGTGGGTGCAAATGTTCTTCTGTTTCGCCAAAAAACATTATATACTTGAGTTGTTCCATTTTTTTTAGAATTAAATTTCGTTTAATTATTCAGTAAAATCAACAAGATATTCTGTGCCTAATAGAGTGAGATATGTGTTTTTTCTATTTTAGGTCGAAATTAGTAGATTCAGTATTTCCACTGTTCTTGTTACTGCCGATCAACACTATCCGGGTCTTTGAGAAGTTTGTTCTAAGCCAGAGATATTTTGCAAAGTAAGTGAAATTATCTATTGTTAATTCCAAAGCGTGCTTTAACCATAAAAAATAACAGATGTGCTGTAATCGAATTGTGATAACAGTATGTCTTTACCTCTTACAGTCATTATTTAAATATTGGTATCTGATCTTAAAATTATTGACAATAATATGCCTATAAAATACAAAATATCTTAACAAATGACGACAACCGTGTTCAATAATGAACACATTTTATTCTTGTAAGTTGCTCTCTTTGTTTACAGTTTACTGTGTATTGTTCTTGAAAAAAAAAGTCGTCTGATAAATTAGTGTCATTATCATTTTTTGTTAATATTAAAACTCCGGAACGAGGAGTCAACCCTTTTTGGGTCATTACGATAGGAAATAAAAGTCAAGGTAAATTTATGTCTTCTAGATACTGTATTATTTAATTAATTAAACGTGTGCTTCTCATATGCATCTTCCAGGAGTTGGTCCAGGTTGCGTCCTATTTAATAATTTGCTTCTGGTAGTTTACCATATATCAGCTTTTGTACCCGATGACAAACGTCATTTGGATTTCATACCAAACAGTGTATTTTTTCTTTGTTAAAAATATTAACTTTATTGATAGAAAATGTATGGATATTGAGTACACTTGTATATACATGTTGCTATGACAATAAGAATACGACAGTATACGATACATGTCTCAGGCAAACTGACTGCAAAGCTATATAACTATTCTGTCTTCTATCAGACTCTCTCTTTATCGCCTACTAGGACAAGAACTGTTGTATCAAACAACTGTTGGAATAAATCAATATCGCCGTCAGGAAACATTCATTCACCTAATGTCTTTCCTTATGTTCCACGTTGAGAACATGATAATACAAAAGCATGGCGATGACAATAGAGAAAATAAGTAATCATTTGCTTAAACAGAAATATATTTTGATAATAGTTATCATTGAATAGTATTGAAATATTTTACTAAGATCATATGCCTTGCATTCTAATGATCACTGTTTAAGTAACAATATATTAAACGTTAAGTATACGCTGATCAGACAGCAGCTCATCTTTACTAGATACATACCCGAGGTGACGTTATGTTCTTGTTGATTATGTGGTAGATCTATTTACCAAACATAATTGGAATGTTTACTTGTTATCATAGATTCATAATAATAGAATGGTGGGATAGCAATCGTAATGCATTATTGATTCCATACAAACCTTTGACTATCCCGCCGTAGCTGACTAACTAACTATGTGGAACCATTGCCTAGTTTGTACGGTTTGTTAACTCTGCGAATAATCGACAATGAACTATTTATGTATACTTTATCGGATAAGACTCATTTTCCGTACCCTTATAATAATTAGTTTCTACTGTTCCTTTTTTTCATAATTCTTCAAGCTTCCTGCGGTGAAACACTACATGTGGATTTTTTATGCTCCTTTGGTTCAGTGAGGCCGGTTTGGTATGATTTAATTCATTCGAGTAGTGAACCAGTTCACAACAACATAATTATACTTGTTGTTATTTTTAAATGTAATATTGAAAATCATGAAATTATCAAATGTATGGAAAAGTCAGATTTCTGCACTTCATCTGATCTATTCTTCAGTTTAGGTTTCATATCATGAACACATTAGGCTCCTGCTATCACCGACGGGTAATAAACGTCTGAAACTGCTGCATGATGATATTTATGAAAATGTTGCTTTAATATCTATTGAGAACCATATACGAATGCTAAAACTAAATATACCAATGGACGTTTACTCATCATTTAATGGCAATACATAAATATACAAAATCAAACATATAAGTAACCATGGACAAGTACAGACAATAGTAATACAATGTTACTGCATACAAATACATTTAAAACTCGAAAATAGGACATGGCGTATCCTTTTGATGGTGAACGATTTATCTCAACTTATGGTTTGCAACTTGATGAAACATCAAACCCAGCCCTCCCACACCCCGTTAAGTATCGATTACACATATAACTTCTGTAACAATGTCACCCTCATTTTAACGTTAAAATAGAGTTGAAATGCATAAAGATGAATAACAACGGGAATAGGTCATCTTCTCGAATCTCGAATAGGAAAACTGTAAAGCACTATTTAAGATGAAAATCTTAAATTTTAGAATATGTCTATGTTCAAATAATAATAATAGTTTGTATATAGAGAACATATCAATTTTAGGGAAAATATTCTATCGATTTATTTCTGTATTGGAAATTACACAACACCATTCGGGGAAATTTGATTTTCTATTCAAGTGAAATTTATTTAGACAATCAGTCATGAAATAAATGACACATAAATCAGATGATTGAATGAAAAAAATCAAGCATGTTTTCAAATGAAGTTCACTTATCAGTTTTAAAATGTTATCAATATGATAAAGGATTCATAGATAGATAATCATAATTATTATAATCCTTATTTTTTAGACGAAGGCAGTACATGGATAGGTAAATGAACATATATGGCCATCTATAATTGTCAAACTAACTGGTGACATATGACGTCATATATATGTAACTGTCTGATCATTTAACTGCCTTGACATTTTATATCTTCAGTTACAATAGTTGTAATAAGGGTTATATCAACAAAAATCCATGACATTACTTCGCTGCCATATCATATATATATATATATAAAGGCTGTTTAAGCACTAAATATTGTTCTTTTTGTCGTATGTAAGACAACAACGGTAATCTAAAAATAATATTATAGTAAGAGTTCAAAATATACATTTCTAAAGAGTCCAACTCCGACAGTGCCATCCGTAAGGTTATATAACACAATAAAATATGTATTCGCTAAAATATTTAGGTAATTATCTTAAGGTATCATTACCATAAAAAGTAACCATTAACCAATAACCATGTTACTATTGACGGAAAGATATGATTGAGAACTAGAAGGATCATGAAAAGTGACTAATAATCAGTTATAATATCATTGTAGCTTTGCAAACTGGTTAAATTTGGTATTTGATAAATTTCTTCTTTTGGACTTAACTTCAGTTGCATCAAACCTCACCTAAGGGAGTATCGGGAAGAATTCCAAACTGAAGGCCAAGGTACAAGACCACGTGCATGTAACAGCCAACAGGGGTATATATTGTTATATTCATTTAACATTTTCACTGAGTAGAAACCAATTTCCGATTCTGTTCACTATCATAAATAGCTTATCTTAACAGAATAAGAGCCACATGGGGCTTAACGGTCATTTGACTCTAAATACCCTTATACTATTGTAGTATGCATTCTCTGTGGCCAACCTGTAAATACTTCAATCAAAAACTAGTCATTTCGCCTGGGATGATATTTTCGCTATCTCGTATGTTCATTGACAATGTCGGGAAAGTTGAATCCGTGAATTAATAAGACACATATAATTACTAACCGCAAAATTAACTCTTATTAAGTATGCTGTTACATTGTACCATCATTTCCACAGGTAGGTTGTAAAGGTTAACTTAAGCCCTGGGATCAGGTCACAGGTGGATACATTTATACAAACAGCAAAATCGAACGTGTTAAACACTTAATTATTCGACGTTGGGGGCAGTGAAATGTAGATAGCCCTTTATAGTCACAATGACAAATCTTAATAAGTTAATATTCAAATGTTTCGTTTTAAATAAAGATTCCCAAAATTTTGACCAGCGATAATAACTAAAAGAATGGCATTACATCAGAAAACTGTACAAAATTTAATGTAACATGAAATATAAGTATATATTTTTTTTCCCTTTTCCATCTGATTAACTTAAACATGCTACATTAAATTTGTTTTATTATGATTGTTTTCATTACAATAGTTAAGTCTTATTACATTTGTAGTTCACTGTCATATTTTTTTTCCAAATTGTCATTCTTTTTCAAAACTGTTATAAAATCTGTCTCTTCGTGCACGAGTTCTTTAAGCATCACAGATCATGTTCCATTATACTAGGGAAATAACATATCAATTTCGTTTTTACAAAACATCATTACAGATAACAGAAACCATTGACCGTAAATGATTGAACAGTGGTTGATAAGTAAATGTGACTATTGAGAGATACAAAAGGAACAGGATAAGTCAACGAAACTTTGAGACGGGCGTTATCAGAGAAACACAATCCATGAACTATTAATATTATTTATAATTAATGTACCTTTCTTCCTGTACAACGGAATCTAAGCATGATACCAAAAACAATTTGTTATCAAATGTTATTTTCATCTAAAATAAGAAAGGAAATTCAGGTAAATGTTCTAAGTTTACAATCGTCGGGGTGAATTACAAGTCAAACTTAAAGTAGTGATCCTTAGACGTCTATCCTACCACCAGTAATGACTTATACCTATTGTGAGTCCACAACTGTACATTGTTTAAATGGCCGTTCTTGTCTGACATCATGACAATAGATAGCACTAGACATCTTACTCAAAACCAATTAAGCCTTGACCCTTTATGAATATTAGAATCAGATATATTGTGTTTACCGATTATTTACGACGGATTTGTTTTTCTTTAGATTTGTGATTTATTGCGAAAAAATAAATGAATAAAGAAAATTAATAGAAAAAAAAGAAATCCACACGAAGTACTGTCCTGAAAATTAGTTTTCTTTGAAATCGTGTGGACACACAAAAACCACAAAACCTGTTATTCTCATCTGTCATTCACCAAACAAAGCAATTGGTCATCGCCTACCCTGTGTGTGAGCCGTTTGTTATCTGTGTAAAATTCCTATATATTTTTGTTGCTTTTATCGATTAATTATTTTTAAAAAATGTTCCGTGTTGATATTTTACACCTCCCTCCAACACCCTTCATATCCCAAAGTAACCCCTCTCTCACACACACACAAAGATCCCTCTACCGACCCCCACACCCTCACAAAAACCACCCCCTACCCACCCCCACATCTTCACACAAACCACTCCCCCTACCCACCCCCACACCCTCACACAAACCACTCCTACCCACCCACACACCATCATACAAACTACACCCCTTACCCACCCCACCCCCTCACACAAACCAATCCCCCTACCGAACTCGCACCCTCACACAAACCACTCCTCCTACCCATCCCCATTCCCTCACACACATTTCTGCATACCGGGCATTCATATAAGTATAATAATTATAACGCTGCCAACACTATGACTATCACACACACAAATAAATAATTACAATTTCATTCATTCAAGGAGGAGGCAATATGATGTATCATATTAACCCCTGCAGAAAATAGAAAGTATATCGTGTACTTCTAGCAGAGGTCAAAATAACAATTTACCGACGGGCGGTTTTTTTTTTTTTTTTTTTTTTTGTAAGTTCTCGGTGATGTGATGAGGTATTTTGATGGAAATTTCTTGATTTCTTTGGGGTTTTTTTAACAATATACATCATACAATAAAGTAAATCCAGGCTTTGGTTTTGGGCAATCCGTGGTTTTACGGATCTGTCTCAAACTATATCCCCTTCAGCATTCGGCCTCGAAGATCATTGTCCGGGTCAGGTTCATAAAACCATGAATCGCCCTCAAATAAAGTCTGTATTTGTATTTCATTATATACCGCAGTATACTATAAAAGTTATGTAAAGTCCATATTTTTGAGATTTTACATGATGTTTCCATTTCTATTTTTGACCTCGCTGCATCAACTTATAATAAGATTTTACAAGACTCGAATCAATAACAAAGGTATTTGGTATATTGTTACCTGATAGTAACAGAAAGATAAAACCCAGCAGTCATGTTCAATACACAATGATATCTACAAAACAAGAGAAAATTCAAAATTAAAGTATTGTACAAGTTTGTTTTTAATAAACATTGTAAACTACTTATCTGATAACAGTTGTTCTTGGGTAATCCTTGCCTACCAATTCCTCCAGAATTAAAAATGTTTATTGATCCAACAGTTCATAGTTCCAGCAGAATTCACATAATTCTCATAATTCTCTTTAACACTTGTTAACAAGTTTTGAATAACAATTTGTCTCTCAAGCTATTTGTATTGTATTGCGAAATGTTCCAAGTGCATTTTCAAAACATCTCTTTTCTGGAATTCTTTAAAACAATTCTTGTAAACAACCTCTTTATATAAACACTTGTAAACAGGGTATAAAGACACAGCTGTCTTTCAGAGCCATAGATATACATGTATTTCTCTTCTAAACTATCCAATAGGATAAAGAACACAAACGTTGTATTTCCCAGCGACATAGGCACTGACTAACTGATGAACTCAAAGAACGGGGGAAAATCCGGAAAATATTTCATTAATTTGAATATATATATCTAAACCAAGATACGCACATAGTCACATTTCTTATAAAAAAAATAATAAATTCAGATGTTGAGAAACACTTAAACGTTCGTCAAAATTGTCTTTAATGTAGCCATCTTTCGCAGTTTCGGATTTCCATCTCCCATGACGTTTAAACATCCTGTCCGGAGTACCACAATTGGCCGCAGCTGAAGCTCCACCTGCACGAAGACTGTGTAAACCATAACATTTAATATCCGCCACAAAATCAGAAAACACTTCTATAAAATGCTCTCTTAATCGCGAATAGGACATCGGCTTATTAGCCTTCCGTAAAACATACTTCTCGCCCTGTTTCGTGACATTACGAAAAACAAACTCCTCGGAATCATCACTTATACCAGACAACTCTGAATAAATTTCAAAATTACACACCGGGCAGAAACGCTCACGAGAATCCATGAACCATCTCTGTATACGTCTGATTTGGACCGCTCCACGAAAATTTCTAAATGTGTTGTGCGTATCTGGATATCCGACCTCCGTACAGCTAACACTTCAGCACTTCTCATTAAACCTGAGCATGCAAATAAACACATTGTTAAAATTCTTTGATTATATAATGTTTTCCTATCAAAACACTTGTCATATCCATTATTCAAAATAGTAACTGTGATAGGTTCCTTCTTCCTAACAGGTTTCGCCAATAATCGCTTAGCTCCCTCAAAAACATTTTTTTTATGCATGTAAATACCGTAAGATCAGTTAAAATAGACGAACTTATCACCGAAAAAACGGTACAGAATCGATCAAACCAATCATGCGAAAAACTAAAAACCGAAAGTCGGTATATATACAGTACATGTATGTCTGTCAAAACACCGAAACCATTATAAGGATATACAATTACCATAACTGTCTATCATGACACCGAAAAACGGTATAATAACACCAAAAACCGGTAACACCGCAAAACGGTATGTATAATACAGTTATCATAACTGTCTGTTATAACACCGAAAACCGGTATATATACAATTATCATAACTGTCATAACACCGAAAACCGGTATATATAGAGGATCTGTCATGAGTTTCCCTTCATATTAGATTTATGATACGAGTTTTGAATTTTTTTTATTTTTGCGAGCCTCTGGCGAGCTAAATTAAAAGATTCTAAACGAGTATCATAAATCTAATATGAAGGGAAACGAATGACAGATTCTTTTTTGATCATATGACGTTTTCTTTCATCGTTCCCCATCAAAAACTGATTCTCTCTTTTGCCTTGAATCGTCACATCTCAACCAAATCACCCGAACCTTCGAAGTAGGTCAAGTATACCGACGAGAGAAGAAATAGTTCTAACACAACTGACTCTTGAAAAGGATTCATTTTATTAAAAACACGTCACAAAACAAAATTCCAGTATTTTTTTCATCTAATATATAATAGATAAATTGTCGTTGGTGTTTGAAACAATTACGAAAATATTTTAGTTTGAAAGTACATGAGCGACTGTTTTTGATGTGACGAAGCCGTGACGTCACTTGGCGCGATAATGGAGGCTTCGTTGAACAAATGTCTATTCGCTGTCGCTGTCGTACAGAACCATTGTACGGCGCCTTTTCACTGCTTTGTGTTTATCCTCGTCCTCGCGGGAGTTTATGGAGATGTGAAATGTTCCATCGTGAATATTCCCACTGAACATTGTGTTCAGACTGCCGTGAAAAGCGACGTTGGATGCCGATTTGTTGGCAGTGTTGTTTGTGTTGACATTACACGTGTTTGTCGACGACAGTGTCGGCATGTTATTCTGAGTAACCGTTGAAGGCAAGTTGTAACAAACTACATTGCCGTTTTTCATGAGGATTTTGTTAAATAATGTTATTATTTGTTTATTTGAAAAGTATCGGACAACGCAACCGCAATTTTCTATCGGAATTAAAATATGTTACTAGGGGGTCATAAAATAGATGTTTGCTAGGCCTAATTAACATCTTATAGTATAAATATAATTAAAAAAAACTTAGGCTGTGTACATCTAGGATTTTATCTTTGATTGTACAACATGTTCTGTTAATACTAATAGATCGATGTGTCGTTCAGTTGATTTTTTTTTTAAGTTTACAAGCACTAGTCGCCATTTTTACGAGTCGTAGTAAAAAGAAGTAGGTCGTTCCCACGCGTATGAATACAGTTCTCACGGAACCAACCAATCAGCGTACGTAGGCTAGCGAAAGGTGTTATTACACTAGTGTCATAAAGAAAATTTACGTGATGGGTTTATGACGCCGTATATAACGGTAGTCATATGATAAATACAGTTATCATAACTGTATGTCATAACACCGAAAACCGGTATATATACAGCTATTATAACTGTCTGTCATAACACTGAAAACCGGTATATATACAGTTACCATAACTGTCTGTCATAACACCGAAAACCGGTAAATATACAGTTATCATAACTGTCAGTCATAACACCGAAAACCGGTACTGCGACAATATAAACTGCTAATCAAATAAATCTTATAATACGATTCTCACCAAAAATGGTATCATGTCAAAGAAAATACTATGAATAAAAAAAAATAAATAAAAACTGTACACAAAATGTCCATATAAACCTATTTACACATGTGTACGTGCCTGATCATCGAAAATCAACACGTAATGCAAGCACAGGAAATACCAAATCTACATGTCCGAATGTACCCTTTCCTGATCGAGAAGGGATATAAAAACATTTCTCTGTCTGTCAGAATCTGTATTCCCTAATCCCCACTATAAAGTTCCGTCCGTCCGGACACAGACAGGGGCAAAACCTACCAGACTTCCAAAAAGGAATGACAAGCGTGCCATATGCTTTACACATTTGCATATACCGGATAACTCTCGAAATGAGATACACTGGAGGAACAAACCATCCATTCAAACCGGACCAACTAGCCGAAAAGGCGTCAATACCAGTGGACCCTGGATTCCAATACCTAGAATAAAATGTAGACACCTTACTGTTGTACCAGGAGGCACACCAGTCCACCTCACATTGACCCCAAATATAAAGCTGTCAATTCCCTAAACGTCGAACTCTGACCTGCCTCGTTCTCAGTCCAAACTCCGTGTGCCACGCCCACTGCAGACTCCACACAATTTCCACCGTACCCTATGCCACTAGCATCCGAATAATACTGAATGTATCTAGAGCTGATACAATTGATATGATTAACCCAGAATTGCATCTGAGCTACAGCATTTTCATCCACAAAAATTCTGTCATTCTGTCATTCTGTCATTCAACGACTGGGCTTGTAAGATACACATACTGATGCATTTTGTCATCAGCTGAGTAATATTACCCAGTACTATACTCATGGACATAATTTGACCAACAAAACTCGCTAAGGTTTTAACATGGACTGACCTGCCACTCCGAATAACATTCAACATATCAAAAACGCACACGCGTGCTTTCTCTACTCGTCTCTGCAGTATAGATCAAATTCCCAATAAAGTATCGATATTTACACCGAGAAAAGTCATACACTGGACAGGATCCCACATGGACTTGTCTGCTTTAGGCACAAAACCCGACTCAATAATATCACTTTTCACTTTAAAACTCTGTTCTAATAGCTTCAACTTGTCAGTATTATGACACAATCAATCATCAAAATACATCAAAATCTGTAAACCCTCACCTCTCCATTTTTTAATGAGCGCTCTGGTTACTTTAGTAAAAATGTATGGAGCGAAAGATAGACCAAATGGTAACACTAAACATTTGAAATATACCTTCTTAGAACCAAATGTCCAAGAAAAACCAAGAAATTTGGTATGAGGTAGAAATATTTCTATGTGATGATACGCCGAATGTATGTCAAAAATTAACCAACCCTGTTGTTCTATATACACCGAAGTCGTGCGTAAATCGTCATATTTTACAGGTTGTTTCCATAAATGTTTGTTGACTTCTCTCAAATCTAAAAATACACTTTTTTACCGCTGCTCTGAACCGATACATTTGTGATATATGGCAATTCCTGACATCTCTCTATCAATTTACGTTTTTCTAAATCAAAAATAGCCTTCTCCACACCCCCCCCCCCCCCCCCACCCCCCCCCCCCCCCCCCCCCCCACCCCCCCCCCCCCCCCCCCCCCCCCCAGTGATAGACGCTGTAGTATTGACATCAGCCGATGACTTCAGGATTCTTATTCTTGCAGCTGGATTAAACCACAAACACCATTCAAGATCTTCACAAGCATGGTGTCCATTTATTTCACTGCGCATGATCACATGTATACAGACAATAACTTCCGGTACAAGATATTAAGGATGCTTGACCGTTACTTTTAACTATTAATTATAATACCCCAGTAATACACATGTAGCTTATACAATGACATGTATATGTGAATACTACAGACGCAATCACCTGAATATACTTACTCCATTGAGACAACATATACTTGAAAGCATGAATAGTTCGTGGCCTTTGTAGCCAGTCTAAGCTACAATTTAACACTTGTCCCGAGCTGTAGATGTAAATCAGATAATGAATATTATTTGCTCCGAAATGACCAAAATACATGCATATGCAAAACAAAATATTGCTAGCATTCTGTGGTGCTGCTGAAAATATTTGTACATGGACTAACAAAAGCTATGTCATCACGTCATACACGCTAAGGATTTTAAGCCTCCGGGAGATAGTTTTGTTTTGCCTACTGCCAACTGAAGACAAAACACAAGACAAATGTCGTTATCATAATTACCAAGTTCTGTCTGATAATTCAGAGTTTTAAATCGCTCATCATTTATGCTTTATTAAGTTTTTCAAGTTTAAGCGCATGGGTCATTCAATTTAATCATACCAAAGTCTTTCGAATGATAACATATAATGGATATACTCACACACGCCTAATGTTACTTTTATGACATGTCACCCTTATTTATGATATGCTCTTTCAAACATCTTTACATTTTTTGCCCTTAAAAGTGTTGAAAGATAATCTATGTACACTGTATTATATTACGCTTAAAATATCCTTTCCCAATATCGAACAAGCACTTAATATATGCTACTCTGAAAGGTATCTTTATGTATCTATGTTTCTTATTGATAAACCCACTCCTTAGGTAGCAGTGTACAGTAAAAATGCCAAATTCTGAAAAATATGGCACATGGTTCAGATATGTAAACATTGCCAGTTAACCTTACATATAACCTCTAATAAAGTATATATATTTGAAATATGTACAACATTTGCAATTTTAATAGAGCTATGAAGGATAAGTAAACTGATAGTTTCTGTGATTTAGAGCTCCAAAATTGCAAAATATTATGATATTTGACCCAAAATGGCACAATTCTCTACACAATTTTTTTTTCTGAAACTTATTTAAAATTAAACATCTCTATCCCAAAGACAGAATTAATCTTGTTTGGACATATGTTGTAAATTAAGTTTTTCCGCTATCTTACCTTTTCTGTGGGCTTCCATTTTTCGCTTTTGGCAAAACAAAATTTCCTGTGTAAACACACGTTCGGAAAATCCGGATATTTAAAATCCGGAACCGATTTATTAATGTTTGTTCTAATAAATGTGAAACCTGTATGTACTACTTCATACTGAAATTACCAATTATAGTGTACATTCATATTTTTTTTTCATTTTTTATGCATGTCATAATACAGGAGTTATCTGCTTAAACAAAAATTGCCCATGGCCAGGCTGTCTTACTGTGGTGTGCTACATTATATTTGTTTTCATTGCATTTCTTTATAAAATATTAGACTGGTAATCAAATTTATATTCATATAATAACTGCTTTAAGATATCGTTTATATTCCCTTTTCCTCACACGCTAGTCTTAGTTATATTTTCGTTCGATTTCTTCATCAGTTACCAGAATCAATAGTTTCCCTTAAATACTCTGCTCCACATTTGTTAAGATCAGATATGATATGAAGATATTGACCATTTTTTTTGTTTTTTGTTCCTGTTTTTCTTTTTGTTTATTTATTTATTTATCTATTTATTGTTACATTGTTCATAGGGATAATGTATTTTATTTTATTATTTGCAAAATGTTACTTAGTGAATTTAGTAATATTGATAGTGATTAACTTCTATAGTACAATTTTAATATATAGTATTTTTGGTATTTCTCTCTTTGGCGTAAAGGTTGTGATATTGTAGAGACCAACCAACCAATTGTTTTCCCATAGACCTTAGTGTTAACGTTTTGGATTATTTCATTCAAATTCTTGAATTGAATATGACGATTATGGTTTATAACAAAAGTTTAGGGTCTGATATAACACCTAATAAAAAAAAAAAAGTTGGGTCCTTCAGCTCAAATTTTCTACAGGGTAGCCATTTTGAAAATAGGTGAATTTCGCAGTAAAAATTCTCAAAAATCTTAAATGTTTACCTGTTTACTATTATTACGTGAACTTTTGGGAAAAAAACCAATCGGACTTAAGAAATTTATATCAACATTTCTTATTGATAGTTACCTATCAGGCTACATATCTATTTTCTCACTTCATAACATACTGGCCAATCAGTGGCTGCCAGACATTTTATCCTTGGCTCAACGTTCTATACACAGGGGCTGTTTCAAAAATATATTTTTTCAATTGGTTGGTTGTTCCCTATAGCATCTTTCACATTTTTCAAATATAACTTTTCTGGAACAGGATAGAACCATAGGCTATGCTATCAAAATATGCAGTGCCTGACTGCAAGTCTTAGGCTGGTAGGTTGATTCTTCTATTGGTACCGGATATGAAATTCTTAAGAGAAAACCACATTAAAATTGAGTTAATTTTGAAATGTAAATTTTAATATCTTGATAAGCTTTGAATTTAAAGGGATGGCTTTTGATTAATAGCCAAGTATAGAAATCGTGCTACTCAGAAATATAAACAAATAAGATATAGAATAAAGATCAGGGGGAGATAACTCAATGTTATCTCCCCCACCCCCTAATTTCTGGTCTTTTTGTAAAAAATGAAGAAAAAAAGGCCGAACTAGAAAAAAAATTGGGGAGTAGAGCCATTATTTAGATTAAAGAGTCGAAACACAGACACAGAACACGGAACCGGGCAAGTGACAACAAAAAATAACCAGATATATCACCAAACACTGAACTGGGGTAGTGACAACAGAACAACCAAACACATAACCGAATACCGAATCGGGGTAGTGACAACAGAACAACCAGACACACACCCACACATTGAACCGGGGTAGTGCCAGCAGTACAACCAGCATACTACCGTAACCCGAGCCACGATATATACCGCTACCATTGAAATATAGAATGTATGTCCGTATCTGTCCGGTCTGTGGTCCTCCTTGTAACACTACATGTGTCATATTTTCATCATCAATCCCCCCTGAATCTCAATTTCTCTCTAAATTCTGCTACAATGCCTCCAAGATGAGAATCCCGTCCGAAAATGTGCTAGTCGGTCCCATCATCTGGTTTCCAGGGACGCTAGATGGCACAAAATGTCATATGCGGTAGCTATATGTAGAGACCAACCAACCAATTGTTTTCCCATAGACCTTAGTGTTAACGTTTTGGATTATTTCATTCAAATTCTTGAATTGAATATGACGATTATGGTTTATAACAAAAGTTTAGGGTCTGATATAACACCTAATAAAAAAAAAAAGTTGGGTCCTTCAGCTCAAATTTTCTCCAGGGTAGCCATTTTGAAAATAGGTGAATTTCGCAGTAAAAATTCTCAAAAATCTTAAATGTTTACCTGTTTACTATTATTACGTGAACTTTTGGGAAAAAACCAATCGGACTTAAGAAATTTATATCAACATTTCTTATTGATAGTTACCTATCAGGCTACATATCTATTTTCTCACTTCATAACATACTGGCCAATCAGTGGCTGCCAGACATTTTATCCTTGGCTCAACGTTCTATACACAGGGGCTGTTTCAAAAATATATTTTTTCAATTGGTTGGTTGTTCCCTATACATTTTAATTGTGACGTCACCTTGGACATATCAAAATAAATCGAGACAAACAATAATAATAAAAAGATAAATGAAATCAGAATAATAATAGCTTGTTTTTGTTTACATATTGGATATTGTTAGAGTTGTCTCCCTTTTCTCGTTTTATCAATTTTAAATATCGATTAGGAAATTAGTCGTGGTAATTATACCTATTTGTAAGCTTAGTAAGGTTATACAAAGAGACAGGATCGTTGCCCTATCAAATCAATAATACCGTTGACTTCCCTTGTCTTTACATGCTGAAACATGTTTTGATATCTATCCGTTTGAAATAGTATTGTTAGTGAAGGCATCCTTAGAGCATATCTTAATTCTGATTTCAAGATCTCAAAGCCGTATACAACTGAAATATTTCCCATTTTCAGGAATATTCTCAAAACATATCAGGGATTATTTATATAGCATTATAATCTCATTTTAAAAAGCACCCTTTGATTCGAATGAATTTAGATTGTAAAATACGTGTCATGTTATCTATTTGACAGAACATCATATCGCCTCATTGGCGCAGAAAGGTGCCTAATCATGGTTTTGCCGATTTGTCCTCTTCTTTTGCTTCCTCTTCAAAATAATTGACATTACACATTTTTACACTGTTTGGAACCATCTCAGCAATGATATAAGTATGGATAAAGTCAGTGCCAAATTGATGAAAAAATTCTCAATAACGTACCCACTGGTAATTGTAAAAAAAAAGTACCTCAACGGCTATTTTTACCGAAAGACTTCTATTGAGAAGGGACCTAACTTCACAACTATATAATGGGTTTTAGGTATCGCATTGGATGACATTTATCAGAGAAGCCCCGAATCTCATACATTCATATATAATCAATCGATGACAGAAATTTAAACAATAAGTCAACACGTTTTTATTGTTATTTAGATTCGGATAAAGACAGACACACCATATAAACAGGGAGATTTTTAGACGATGTTATTATTGTGTTTTGTATTGTTTTGAAAACATTTCTGAAAAATCTAAATTTAAGTCAATTTATTTAGAAAGAAACTAACACATTCTTTCCGTGTTAATTTAAATTTGAAAGATTGAATTACTCAATACATATTTGCTTTTTATTTTCAAAAGTTTTTTTTTATATCATAAACATGGTAGCAAACACATTTTTGAAAAGACAAAACAATCATCGGATCAAAATGCAACTCTCCAGTTGTATTTTAATCAGATTGTGTCATTTCCGGTCATGGGATAACACTATTTTCATGTCAAATCCGAGAAGCAATACTAAGGATTGCAACTCAATATCGAAGTCAGGTGCGGACTATGTAAACACAGGTGATTTGCTGATACCACATATTATTAACAAAGGTTAACTTTTATATAGAATATAAATGTATAATAATTCTTTTTCCAAATGTAGAGAATGACTGAAGAACAATCCAAGCTACTCAAAGCACACCTTCGCAATTTTGAGTCGTATATCAGTCGAATTGGCCAAGGTGTACAAATCATACACATTTATTATCAAATAATTAATTTTTCTTTGTTTTCATGGTAAATACTCAAATGTGATTGGTCGACAAATTCTGTTCATTCTTCTATGAAATAAATTCCAAGAATGGCGAGACAAATTTGACGTCGCGATACGACAATTGACGTTGCGTATTGATTTAAGAAAAAGAATCCCATTTAAAAACAGTAAAATTGTACATAAAACATGTTTTAAATTAGAAAATCATTTTTAAAAAATTGATTATCAGCGTTGATGTCAATTATTTTCTAGTTTCATCGCGGATTCATACAGTTTGCAAACAAAATTTGTTTCATACCCCGATGAAACTAAAGAAAAATGACATCAATGCTTAATTTAAAATTTACTGGGCTGTTCTAAGACTTATCAAGTTATAAGGGTTACAAAACACAACACTACATCCACATATCACAAGAGATTATTGGACCAGAATCAAAGTTACTGCAACGTGTCGTTAGTCATGTGTTATGAATGTCCACATAGTATTCGTCTATAAAACAACTTAATTTTTTATTTAAAAGATAAAATAATAATTGAGGCATTTATAGAGAAAATGAGTGAACAACCAAGATAAAAAAAAACTCCAATCACACGCAAGAGAGAGGTATTAAGACTATGTTTTCATTCCATGGGGTTCTATTTTCTTGCAATAGACAATATAATTTTAAAAAGACAAAGTTGAATAAGAAATAGTAACAATAAAAGATAATAATTAAATGATAAGCATGATATCTTCATAATTCCAACTATCACACAAACGCCTTGTCGGAGAGTATCCAATTCCTACTCCGTCGGGCATGTAAATGTGTCTGTCACCTGCCAGACAAGCTAGATTATCTTTCAGGTAATCTCCCCCATGGTAGGACCCTCACACACTCCTATATTAACAAAAACAATGATAAAGTAAGGTATGGACTTCCGGTTGCGAGTGGGACACACTCATCGTATGGCGTTCCTTCCAAATATGTAATTTTCAAGGTTTTTGGAATCAGCAGGACCATATGGCCATGATGAATCGATGAGTATTATGATTTGAAATACTATGAGATTGAAATGACTGTCGTAACCTTTATTAACCTTTGCATAATACGTCTTTGAAAGATGCTTATATTTGTTTATATGCAATATATGTGTCCAACCAGCCGTGAAACCTGAATACAAGCGCGTTTACCTGTACTCACCTGTGTTCTAAATATAGATTCGACACCTGTATCGTGTACATGTAAAGCGACACACTCTCATTGAGCGCCTGTTGGTTATTTGTTTATGTGTACGGTTCACCAATATTCTGTCATACATGTATGGAAGGACCTTCCCGGACAGTAATAAAAGAGAGCGGTCATTAACTCTTTCTTCAACCCCTTCTCCAATATTGAGATCTGCTAAAAAAGGCAGACTACAAAGTGATTCTATTCCCGATATATCAACATCCACACCTATAACTGGTGTTAGTTTTACCGAGTCCAACGTACCATCTCACAACGCCCTGACTGCCCCACCCTCGGGGGTCCCTCAACAGCTCTATTCCCAGATCCTTTCCCAAGGCAATCCTCAGATGGTTCCAATGTTTCAGAACTTTAATCCCCTGCAGCCTACTCCAGGGTATGGCCACACTAGTACTGGTATCTCAGATCATGATGTGCAACGCATAGCTAGTGCTGTTAGAAATCTTCTATTGGACGATATAAATACTATTGTAGATAAACATATTAACCTCATTGTGAATCGTCTTACGACACTGGAGGCCGAAAATACTGTGTTACGACTTAAACTTGACGACCTTGAACAGTATGGTCGGAGATCTTTGGTAAGATTTTCCGGTCTCCCTGAAAATGAAAATGAAAACACAACCAACCTAGTCCTTGATGCTGTTACAGCATGTGGCATAGATCTGACCTCTGATGATATTGAACGTTCACACCGAGTTGGTAAACCTGGAAAAGGTAAACCGCGCCAAATAATCATGAGGCTGAAATATGTTGATACTAAATTTAAACTTTTAAAATCCAGCCGCGAATTTCGGAACAACCCTACGTACCGCAACATATCTGTGAACGAAGATCTCACTAAATATCGCAACGAATTGGCGTTCTTCGCGAGGAAACTAGCGAAAAACAAACTTATTTTGCAAACATGGACAACCAACGGTAAAGTTATGGTCAAAGACAAATCGTCCAAAATATATCAAATAAGGGCAGGAGGCGATCTAGTTCCATTTTGTCATGTAATGGACGTACCCAATGACCTCCATCCATAATCATCCATGTCGTCATTTGTGTAACGACACCGGTGGTATGAATGACAACAGGGTATTTACGGACTGTTACCCTCTCATTTGTCACCGCCTTTTGTTTCTTTTACATTTTTCAGTTATCCCACTTATAAATACGTCCAATCCACAATGTGTGCTCTATTTGGTACATCAATGTATGATCTTTTTTATTTATAGCGTACGATTTGATTGATATAACACTGTATGTTATACTTGATCTTACAATGTAGGATCCATTATATAACATCCAATAATGTCTTACTATAGTTTCAAAATGTATGACATGTCCCGATAAAAGAAATCTATTCCAAATTTTGATCTAACATTAAGCACTCTGTTCGATAGAACAGCTTTTTGATTGATTAATATGATGATATCAATGTTTCATTAGGTATGACTTATTTTAATAACTATTTAAATTTATATTTCACTCTAAGATAACATGATCTATTTCATGTTTTATCTGACCAATCAAAGTGAGAGATATTTTGATCAAAAATGTATGATATACTTGATCTCTTTGATCAAACAATGTATATATATTTATATTCACCAATGTATGATCAAGTTGATATTACATGTAATAGTTCATGTTGACGCCAACATTGGCTTATATATCTGATTCAAAACGTGTTAAACACTTGATTGAATAATGTATACAAACAATGTGAGATATGATATGATCTTAAAATGTATTGTATGTAATGTGCTTTATTTATCCAACAATGGATGAACTATTTTATTCAACTTTTTTTTTGTAGTAGCTATCTTGGTTTAATAATGCTCAACTACTTACCAGTGATTCATAATGTTTTATTACTTTGATCCACCAATGTGTGGTACATTTGATTTCTCAATGAATGTATGATACACCTATATATATCCGGCTAACGATACTGACAATGATCTATTATTGAATGATCCATTTTGATTCTATATAGTATGATATATCTATTTATCATAACATAAGTTATGTTGGTCCAATTGATCAATAAGTATCTGATATAGTTGATTTAATTTGATTAGAAATATATTATCTTATCGAAATGTACGAGCTTTTTGAATATGTATCTGACCTACATGTAAGTATGTTTGAACCATCCGTTCTGACTATGTACAATTCTTCATGTGAAATGAACTGAAGCATACGGTTCAATAATGTATGTTACATGTGATTCATCAATGTGTAATACAACTTATCTATTGATGCTCTAATAACATATAGCATTTGATCCATCAAAGATTGATCTGTAAATAGTAGTAAATTCAGTATTCTAAAGATTTATCTGATCTAAAATGTAGTAGGACCTATTAAATCCATCAATGAACTAATCATCTTATCTAACATTTCTTTTCTATTTTTCCTCTCTCATTTTTAGATTATTATTTTTTCTTCTTCGCGTTACCAAATGTTGAAAATGCTGAAATAACAATGTATGATCTACCTGACTTGACAAAACGATATGACCTCTCTTACATGTACCCTGATCAATTAATGCATGGCATATTCCATCCTTTACTGATTGATGTGTGTTGGTTGTACATATGGTTTGTAATCATGGTTGATATTAATATTCTCGTAAAGTCATATATCCGTGTTAAGTTCTTCCGTGTCTTCATTCCCTCTATTAACCCCATACTCGTCTTTGTTCAAATGTTCTTTTGGAGAAGTCATGGTCCCCTGAGCATATTTTTTGACTGATTTATCTTACTTGACATTTTCAGTAAGGCTTCCGCAAATAAGTTAATACTAAATATGTTAACTATATGTCACTTTACATTTATGTGAAGGGGCCGCGGTGGCCGAGTGGTTAAGGTGTCCCGACACTTTAACACTAGCCCTCCACCTCTGGGTTGCGAGTTCGAAACCAACGTGGGGCAGTTGCCAGGTACTGACTGTAGGCCGGTGGTTTTTCTCCGGGTACTCCGGCTTTCCTCCACCTCCAAAACCTGGCACGTCCTAAAATGACCCTGGCTGTTAATAGGACGTTAAACAAAAACAAACCAAACATTTATGTGAATCATTTTTGTACGAATCTAACTAATATAATAATTGTGCATCAATCTAATTTTCTTCAATGCTATAACATATTATGGTCTGCTCTGATTCCATATCACTCTGATGTTCTTCTTTCAATCATTGTTTCTGTTTTATTTTCTGTTCTTTTTCTTTTCCCAGCTCTCTACTCTGTTGTTTTCTATGCCATTGACTTTACCTCGTGCTGATGTACCAGTTCCTGCACATCGTCCTTATTTATTCATTGTTTGTTTTGGCATAACATAATGCCTATTAGTTTAGCGATATATCGTGCTCGAACTGATGTCTTTAACAACTGTGTACAGTCTGCAAACTATGCGATTTTTGTGACCGTCCTTGACATACTATGTGTAAGGCTATAACTACTATTTATATACCTGTTATTATCTTATGTCAGTCTTTGCATATCTTCACTTTATAAATGTTGCAATTATAAATCATCTTATCACATTTTCTATTTTTCAGTAGACGTTCTGAGTGTTATTTCTATATATTTTGTTCTGATTCACTGGCTCTTATCATTATCTGGTGACATTGAATCAAATCCTGGTCCTTCTTCCATTAGTTCATTAGATTCATCCTTGATTTCAAATATTAGTGATCTGTCTGTTTCTGACAGTAACTATTCATTTGTCCATCTTAATGTTCAAAGTCTCAAACAAAAGTTTGATGTACTGTATACTGAACTAAACAAATTTACTATATTATCCTTCACCGAGACTTGGTTAAATGAAAATGATATTTCCCCGGAACTTAGCATGTCTGGTTATTCTGACCCATTCTGTTATTGTAGGCCCGATCGTATTGGTGGTGGTATATCTGTATATGTTAAAGATTATATATCTGCGAAAAGAAGGCATGACCTAGAGCTGCGAACTATAGAATGTATATGGATAGAAATAGTTTTTGGTTCAGGGAAATTTTTATATGGCACTTTCTACAGACCTCCAAATTCTCCTGTTATCACTTGGACCTATATCTCTCAGTCTATTGAATATGCTTTTAACACAGGTTTATCTAATATTGTAATTACGGGCGATTTTAATGCTAACTTACTAGTTGAAAACCAGTCTTCTCACTTACGTGATTTGCTTATTTTATTTAACTTGTCGCAACTAGTAGAATCCGCAACATTTTATACTGAAGCTTCTTCTTCACTGTTAGATATAGTTTGTGCCAGTGATATCAATGTTATTAATAAATGCATAGTTGGAGAAAGTTTTCTTGGACAACCTGTCAGATATCATTGTCCTACTTACGGTACTGTTAACGTAACGAAGCCGGCGAAGCACACTTTTAAGCGTAACGTTTGGCTCTTTGATCATGGTGATTACAATGTATTTAAAGATAAACTGAAACATATTAATTGGAACGCATTGATTAATGTTAACGATATAAATGTTTCGGTTAAGAATTTTACAGACACATTGCTTGACATCGCAAAAACTTGTATCCCCAATAAAAATATTACTGTCAAATCTCTCGAGCCTCCGTGGATGTCTAATGAAATTCGAAGACTAATTAGAAAACGGAAACGTGCACACAAAAGAGCCAAACGTACACTTATCAATGATCATTGGGCTAAATTCCGTCTCATTCGTAATAAATGCATTAATACTATTAAACATGCAAAAACCGCATACATTAACAATCTCTGTGGTACACTCAAGAAACCATCTAATCTCAATGTGAGGAAGTGGTGGAAAACTGTATACTCATTATTGCCAAATTATAGAAAATCCCCGATACCACCACTTCTTCACAATGACACTGTAGTTTCAGATGATTTCGAAAAAGCTTCCTTGTTCAACGATTTTTTCTGTGCCCAGTCAACTATTGATGACTCAAACGCTGAACTTCCAAACATTAATTAAGAATGTAACCACACTCTTTCTAATATACATATCACTGCTACTGATGTAAAAGACGCTATATTAAATCTAGACTGTTCTAAAGCCATTGGCCCCGACCTTGTGAATCCTAGATTGCTTAAAGAATATGTTGATATTATATGTAGGCCCTTAAGCACACTGTTTAACCTATCTCTAACATCTGGTATTTTCCCAACAGAATGGAAATCTGCTAATGTAACCCCTGTACATAAAAAAGACAATAAGTATATCTTAACAAACTATAGACCGATATCCTTATTATCTATTGTTGGAAAATTAATGGAACGATGCATTTTTAAATATGTTCACAATTTTTTGCATGCCCACTCGCTACTTTCTCCTCACCAATCTGGATTTAGACACGGCGACTCACCCGTTAATCAACTTCTTGCTATAACTCATGCTATTTACTCTGCTTTAGACCATGGTAAAGAAATACGAATGGTCTTTTGTGATATTAGCAAAGCTTTTGACCGCGTTTGGCATAAGGGACTACTAAGTAAGCTTTCAGGTTTTGGAATTCGGGGTTCACTTCTAAAATGGTTCGAAAATTATCTCTACAATCGTAAACAAAGAGTTGTTATCAACGGAAAATTTTCTAATTGGTCTGAAATTAAGGCCGGGGTTCCCCAAGGCTCGCTACTGGGTCCCCTTTTGTTTCTTTTATTTATAAATGACATTGTGAAAGACATACGAGCTAATATAAAATTATTCGCAGATGACACCTCTTTGTATGTCATTATCGACTCACCTAGGATAAGTGCAGTCGATTTGAATTTCGATCTTCGTAAAATTCATGAATGGTCAGTGAATTGGTTGGTTAACTTCAATCCTACTAAAACAGAAACCTTATTAATATCCAAAAATACTAATTCCCCAATTCATCCTCCTCTACATATGAACAATATTTTGCTTTCTGAGATAAGTTCACATAGGCATCTCGGTTTGACTCTGTCCAACAATGGCGGTTGGACTGATCATATCAACTTGATCATATCCAAGGTTTCACCAAAATTGAATATTTTACGCAGATTTAAATTCACTTTAGATCGTACTTCCCTTCAAACTCTGTATTTTACTCTTATCCGACCTATTTTTGAATATGGGAACATTGTTTGGGATAACCTTACAAAAACTCAGTCTGATATGATAGAAAATCTCCAATTAGAGGCAGCGCGTATAGTTACTGGCGGAACTAAACTCACAAGTAGAGTAAAACTTTATCTTGAAACAGGCTGGCTTCCCTAAGAGCAAAGACGTAAACACCACAGAATAATTCATTTCCATAAAATGGTTCACGGTCTCCTTCCTCAGTATCTACAAGAAATTCTTCCTCGACGTAATAATAGCATCCATGATCACAATACTCGTGTTGGAAATAACTGTCGCCCTCCTCCTTGTCGCACAAGTCTTTACATGAAATCCTTCCTGCCATCTGTAATCCCTTTGTGGAATTCCTTGCCAGATGCAATCAAAAGTGATCCGTCCATAACTAAATTGAAAAGTCATTTGAATAAACCACGCCACAAAGCTCCACATTACTTCCTTAGCGGTAATAGACTGGGTCAGATTCACCATGCAAGATTAAGGATGGAGTGCAGTCCACTAAAATTGTATCTCTTTCATAAAAATCTTATAGATAGTCCTCTATGCATGTGTAATCATGAAGATGAGACCAACGAATATTTCTTATTACGTTGTCCACTTTTCGCGCAGTTTCGCTTACGTTGTTTTAGTGCTCTAAACTATCCCTTATCAACTGAAATACTACTCTTCGGTGATAACGAACTCGCGTATGATGAAAATCTTTTGATTTTTTCCAGTGTTCAAGAATTTATAATTATTGCTAAAAGATTTGAATGATTGTTTTTATTTTTTTTATTCTTTATTGTTTGCACAGCTGTTACAGCAGGTTGTATATCTCATGTCATGGCATAAAATTCCTCTCTGATCTTTTTCTTCTGGTCTTTTTATCTCTCCTCTTTCCGAACTTCCCCATTTTTCATTTATTCAAGTATTACATTGCTCACTTACGTATTCTCCCACTTGCTGCCGTTTACTCAATGTGTCATAAAAGGAAACGGATTAATATAAGTCTTATACTTGTTTCCGAATCCTATTCACATTATGATTGTATGATTGTGTATTGTATATGTATGAATTGAATGAATAAAATAAAGTTTATATTAAAAACAATGATAAATATAAGTGCATAGTTCATGATTTTGGATCGTTATAAAATAATTGAATTTATTTTCACATGCCGCAATGCATATCGAAACATGCTTAATAGGTTGCTTTGTGATCTGCATTTATCGTATATCAAAAAGCTTTATCGTAGAAAATCTTATACTTTACGAAACGTATTGAAACATATTCGCGGGGATAAATTCATATATAAGATGAAATAACGATATTTTACAGTTTATATTTATTTATGCATGGTGCACATAAAACTAAAACCAATGAATAAATTGAAAAGGCCGTCTTATACAAGATGACGATTTATTATAGAAGCAGAAAAAGTATTATCATCAGAACTATTTTGAAAAGCTCATCATAAGATGGCTAATTCCGCATCAGTATTAGAACAAAATACAAATTGTATGACAATTTACATCCTTAGGTGGGTATTCGACAGAATTACTCCAAAATACAAATCGTATGACAATAATCTTAGGTGGGTATTCGACAGATATATATACACAAATAACAAAACACAAAAGACTTTGCCGCAAGGCCTTTCTGACCAATTAGTCTTATTTAGTCGGACAATGAATATACAAATATACGTGTAAAAAAAATAACAAAAAACAGACTTTGCCGCAAGGCCTTTCTGCCCTCTCAGGCTTCTTCAGGCGGACTGAACTTTTGTTTATTTGTACGTTGCTTAGATATGTATGACGTCATCAATTGTGATGACTTTAACAATAGCGTGACGTAATAAACAAGGTCGGAACAGATGGAATACTGTACATTCAATAAACGTATTCTTTATTTAAGTTTGGTTTTAGCATTTTGATAAACATTTTTTTTCTTTTAACTCTCTTGTAACTACATCGTCAATATTTAACTTGTAGATAGGTAAAACATAAAAATCATTCCCAGAACACTGGTGAATATGTTTGCTTACCTTTAAAAATCTCAAGTCATCATCTTTAATTTGCTGCCTGTGTACATTCATACGCAATCTTAATTCGCACCCAGTTTGGCCAACATAAAATTTACTATATGATTTGCATATTATAGTGTTCAGTCCGCCTGAAGAAGCCTGAGAGGGCAGAAAGGCCTTGCGGCAAAGTCTGTTTTTTGTTATTTTTTATACATTCACCTTCGCAAGGACAGATTTCAATTTCCAATATACGTGTATATAGTAGCAAAGTCATTATGAAACTACCACCGATTGTCATATTAAGTAGAATAAGTGGTATATACAAATTTTAGTTGTTTTTACTAGTGAGAGCATTAAAAATGAAACAGTACATTGTATGATACATTATTGTAGTCGGAAAATATCATGATGTATTGATAGACAATTGTATACATCTTCCGAAATCACAAATAAGTAGTTATTTAGCTAACGAGCTAACCGTAGGAAATATTTGTTGTCAACTGCGGGCATACTAACGTATACGCAGTCAAAATGAGGTACACGCCTTAAATAATTCAGTCAGCAATTCGGTTGTTTGAATGCAAAATTTAATTAAGACATTTAGATGCCTCATTTATATTTGAAATGTTGATCTTTTATTTTCAGAAATAAACCCAGAACACACTTGCACAGCCGAATACTAGTATCGTGTTTTAACGCCATCTTACGAATAGCAAAGCCTGATAATTTTAATCAAAAAATAGATTTGAATATTTATTTTCTGGCGGCGACGAAACAAATGCGAAAACTGCATCCCATCTATCAGATACTCATCTCTCATAAACAAAATAGCATTTCCAAAATATGTACAGTTATTGAAATTTATCCGTGGACATCTGGAATAATAGAATATCTGAACAAAGAAGGTGTCCCGACACTTTAACACTAGCCCTCCACCTCTGTGTTGCGAGTTCGAAACCTACGTGGGGCAGTTGCCAGGTACTGACCGTAGGCCGGTGCTTTTTTCTCCTGGTATTCTGGCTTTCCTCTACCTTCAAAACCTGGCACGTCCTTAAATGACCCTGGCTGTTAATAGGACGTTAAACAAAAACAAACCACTGTATATTATCGTTAAAAAAAGAACAAAAATGCAAATGATAAAATAACACTATTTAGGACATAAAAAACATACTTTTTAGGAAAAATCAAGGAACCACACATGCGATAACAATGTACTTGATAAAATGTCAGAAGAATATTTTAAGTGCAATGGTGGAACCACAACAGTCCTTCAGAAGCTACATAAGTCTGTAACAAATATACTATTGTTATCTCTTTGATGTCGATAGACAAAAAACACCGTTTAAAACTTCGTCGTTTCGTAAAGCCAGACACCAGTTTTCACCAAGGTTCCCATTCATTTTTGCCCAGCTTTATGATCATATGGTCTCGACAAACGTCCTGTAAAAGGGCGTGCTGGTCAGCGCCATACTCTTACGGCCAGAAATCCGGATTCCTAAAAAAAACGTGGACCGTTAAAGAAAAAATAATATTTATGTTGTTTTTTTTTTGTATCGGAACAAACTGTGTGTTAAGATGTTTGATATTTATTTACCCCTTTATCAGACTTTATTCGCGTTAATGTTGACAAATGTTTTAGTAAATTATAACGTGTTTATATTGATGTATAAAAACAATAGAAACATTGGCAAACGAGAATGTAACTGTTTATAAATTTCTTGTCACCACAAACGTTCAGAAAGTATACCTGTGCTGACAGGCGACACCATGCTTTTCGTTACAGCTAACGGCCTCCATGACTCCAACCCGGAGTGTACTCATAGATTCACTAGTGCGATTATATAGCATAGCCATACAGAGATTAGAACTGCCAGTTTCTGGAGGATTGAAATCCATCCATAACGGGGTCGGTGGTGAGTATGTCAGGCCCGTCCAGACTTTTCCGGATATGATTTGATTTCTGGCTGTATAATACAAAATAATAGTTAACCCGGATACTGAAATAGAGTAACTCATACCCATACAGTGACAACGATTTAATACCCGGCCACTCTCATAAAACAATAGATAATTTGATTCAGTAATACACTATTGTATTACCTGACACGATAATAATGATATAATTTAAACATAGAAATAGTAAGAATATAATGTATCCCGCTATACAGTAGTAAAGTTATGTATAAAAACCGGCCAAACTAACGCAACAATACATGCTATGATACAGCGATGAAATAATATATACCCGAATCCAGTAATAAACTGATGTATTACTTGACATAGTAATACTATAATGTTTACATGGAGATAGTAAACATATAATGTATATTGTATATAATCATAAAATAATGCATTTATAAGGGATAATGTTAATCTGGATACAGTTATTCAGTAATGTATAACCAGATACACTGACAAAATAGTGTATACCCTGACACAGTAATATTATAATGTATACCCTGACACAGTAATATAATGATGTATACCCTGACACAGTAATATTATAATGTATACCACGACACAGTAATATAATAATGTATACCCTGACACAGTAATATAATGATGTATACCCTGACACAGTAATATTATAATGTATACCCCGACACAGTAATATAATAATGTATACCCTGACACAGTAATATAATAACGTATACCACGACACAGTAATATAATAATGTATACCCTGACACAGTAATATAATGATGTATACCCTGACACAGTAATATTATAATGTATACCCTGACACAGTAATATAATAATGTATACCCTGACACAGTAATATAATAATGTATACCCTCACACAGTAATATAACAATGTATACCCTGACACAGTAATATAATAATGTATACCCTGACACAGTAATATAATGATGTATACCCTGGAACAGTAATATAATAATGTATACCCCGGCACAGTAATGTAATAGTGTATTCCCTGACACAATAATATAACAATGTATACCCTGACACAGTAATATAATGATGTATACCCTGACACAGTAATATAATGATGTATACCCCGACACAGTAATATAATAATGTATACCACGACACAGTAATATAACAATGTATACCCTGACACAGTAATATAATAATGTTTACCCTGACACAGTAATATAATAATGTATACCCTGACACAGTAATATAATAATGTATACCACGACACAGTAATACAATAATGTATACCCTGACACAGTAATATAATAATGTATACCCTAACACAGTATTATATTAATGTATACCACGACACAGTAATATAATAATGTATACCACGACACAGTAATATAATAATGTATACCCTGACACAGTATTATATTAATGTATACCCTGACACAGTAATATAATAATATATACCCTGACACAGTAATATAATAATATATACCCTGACACAGTGATATAATAATGTATACCCTGACACAGTAATATAATGATGTATACCCTGGAACAGTAATATAATAATGTATACCCTGACACAGTAATATAATAATGTATACCCTGACACAGTAATATAATAATGTATACCCAGACACAGTAATATAATAATGTATACCCTCACACAGTAATTTCATAATGTATACCCTGACACAGTAATATAATAATATATACCCTGACACAGTGATATAATAATGTATACCCTGACACAGTGATATAATAATGTATACCCTGACACAGTAATATAATAATGTATACCCTGGAACAGTAATATAATAATGTATACCCTGACACAGTGATATAATAATATATACCCTGACACAGTAATATAATGATATATACCCTGACACAGTAATATAATAATGTATACCCTGACACAGTAATATAATAATATATACCCTGACACAGTGATATAATAATGTATACCCTGACACAGTAATATAATAATGTATACCCTGGAACAGTAATATAATAATGTATACCCTGACACAGTGATATAATAATATATACCCTGACACAGTAATATAATGATTTATTATACCTCAGACTTGTATCACAGCTTCTGATTAGTGAAAACCATGTCACGTGATTAAAAACATTCGTTATGTCAACCACAACTTTCCAAATAATTCATTATTTACTTGCTGTCGCTTTCGAAACATCATGTCACCCTCTGAATATCATAATGTCACCCTCTCGTGAGCCCTCCGAAATCGTCATGTCACCCTCTCGTGAGCCCCAACTCGGAACTCTCTTCCGTAACCTCTTCAAAAGTAGTCGAATCAGAGGAGTTCCGAGTATTCTGCTTGACAACAACAATGGCTGCCGGCGGACGCTATCGTCTGCCAACAGAGGAGGAATTGGCGAAATTATTGCAAGAAAAGGATTCTAAAAACACCAAAAGGGTCATCAATAGGGTCGTGGATTCCTTTAGACATTTCCTATCTGCAACAGGTAGGCCTAGACCAAAGGATTGTGAAAACTTCGACGCCCATACATTGAAAGATCGACTGGGAGAATGTTATGACGGGTCCAGAAAGACGATGGGGTACCTCTTAAAAATTTTTCTTAAAAACTGTTGATAGTAATAAATAAACTTATTGATATCAAAATTAATTCACTTATGTTTTTTTCGGTATAATAAAACAATTACTGCCCTTGTTCCGGGTTGACATGAATATTTGCCCACCCTTGAGGTGTCATGTCAACCTCTGGCTACGCCCTCGGGTGACATGACACCTCTCGGGTGGTCAAATATTCATGTCAACCCGGAACAAGGGCAATAATTGTATAATATACCCTGACACAGTAATATAATAATGTATATTCTGACACTGTAATATAATGATGTATACCCTGACACAGTAATATAATGATGTATACCCTGACACAGTAATATAATAATATATACCCTGACACAGTGATATAATGATGTATACCCTGACACAGTAATATAATGATGTATACCCTGGAACAGTAATATAATAATGTATACCCTGACACAGTAATATAATAATGTATACCCCGACACAGTAATATAATAATGTATACCCTGACACAGTAATATAATAATGTATACCCTGACACAGTAATATAATAATATATACCCTGACACAGTAATATAATAATATATACCCTGGCACAGTAATATAATAATGTATTACCTAACACAGTAATATAATAATGTATACCCTGACACAGGAATATAATATTGTATACCACGACACAGTAATATAATAAAGTATACCCTGACACAGTAATATCATAATGTATACCCTGACACAGTAATATAATAATATATACCCTGACACAGTAATATAATAATGTATACCCTGACACAGGAATATAATAGTGTATACCACGACACAGTAATATAATAAAGTATACCCTGACACAGTAATATAATGATGTATACCCTGACACAGTAATATAATGATGTATACCCTGACACAGTAATATAATGATGTATACCCTGACACAGTAATATAATAATGTATACTCTGACACAGTAATATAATAACGTATACCACGACAAAGTAATATAATGATGTTGCCCTAACACAGTAATATAATAATGTATACCCTGACAGAGTAATATAATAATGTATACCCTCACACAGTAATATAATGATGTATACCCTGACACAGTAATATAATAATGTATACTCTGACACAGTAATATAATAACGTATACCACGACAGAGTAATATAATGATGTTGCCCTAACACAGTAATATAATGATGTATACCCTGACACAGTAATTTAATAATGTATACCCTGACACAGTAATATAATAATGTATACCCTGACACAGTAATATAATGATGTATACCCTGGCACAGTAATATAATAATGTATACCCTGAAACATTAATATAATAATGTATATCCTGACACAGTGATATAATAATGTATACCCTGACACAGTAATATAATAATGTATACCCTGACACAGTAATATAATGATGTATACCCTGACACAGTAATATAATAATGTATACCCTGACACAGTAATATAATGATGTATACCCTGGAATAGTAATATAATAATGTATACCCCGACACAGTAATGTAATAGTGTATTCCCTGACACAATAATATAACAATGTATACCCTGACACAGTAATATAATGATGTATACCCTGACACAGTAATATAATGATGTATACCCCGACACAGTAATATAATAATGTATACCACGACAAAGTAATATAACAATGTATACCCTGACACAGTAATATAATAATGTTTACCCTGACACAGTAATATAATAATGTATACCCTGACACAGTAATATAATAATGTATTCCCTCACACAGTAATATAATAATGTATATCATGACATAGTAATATAATGATGTATACCCTGACACAGTAATATAATAATGTATACCACGACACAGTAATATAATAATGTATACCCTGACACAGTAATATAATAATGTATACCCTAACACAGTATTATATTAATGTATACCACGACACAGTAATATAATAATTTATACCACGACACAGTAATATAATAATGTATACCCTGACACAGTATTATATTAATGTATACCCTGACACAGTAATATAATAATATATACCCTGACACAGTAATATAATAATGTATATTCTGACACTGTAATATAATGATGTATACCCTGACACAGTAATATAATGATGTATACCCCGACACAGTAATATAATAATATATACCCTGACACAGTAATATAATAATATATACCCTGACACAGTGATATAATAATGTATACCCTGACACAGTAATATAATGATGTATACCCTGGAACAGTAATATAATAATGTATACCCTGACACAGTAATATAATAATGTATACCCTGACACAGTAATATAATAATGTATACCCAGACACAGTAATATAATAATGTATACCCTCACACAGTAATATCATAATGTATACCCTGACACAGTAATATAATAATATATACCCTGACACAGTAATATAATAATATATACCCTGATACAGTGATATAATAATGTATACCCTGACACAGTGATATAATAATGTATACCCTGACACAGTAATATAATAATGTATACCCTGAAACATTAATATAATAATGTATATCCTGACACAGTAATATAATAATGTATACCCTGACACAGTAATATAATCATGTAAATCCTGACACAGTAATATAATCATGTATACCCTGACACAGTCATATAATGATGTATACCCCGACACAGTGATATAATAATGTTTACCCTGGAACAGTAATATAATGATGTATATCCTGATACAGTATTATATTAATGTATACCCTAACACAGTAATATAATAATGTATATTCTGACACAGTAATATAATGATGTATACCCCGACACAGTGATATAATAATGTATACCCTGACACAGTAATATAATAATGTATACCCTGAAACATTAATATAATAATGTATATCCTGACACAGTAATATAATAATGTATACCCTGACACAGTAATATAATCATGTAAATCATGACACAGTAATATAATCATGTATACCCTGACACAGTAATATAATGATGTATACCCCGACACAGTGATATAATAATGTATACCACGACACAGTAATATAACAATGTATACCCTGGAACAGTAATATAATAATGTATACCCCGACACAGTAATATAATAATGTATACCCTGACAGAGTAATATAATAATGTATACCCTCACACAGTAATATAATGATGTATACCCTGACACAGTAATATAATAATGTATACTCTGACACAGTAATATAATAACGTATACCACGACAGAGTAATATAATGATGTTGCCCTAACACAGTAATATAATGATGTATACCCTGACACAGTAATTTAATAATGTATACCCTGACACAGTAATATAATAATGTATACCCTGACACAGTAATATAATGATGTATACCCTGGCACAGTAATATAATAATGTATACCCTGAAACATTAATATAATAATGTATATCCTGACACAGTGATATAATAATGTATACCCTGACACAGTAATATAATAATGTATACCCTGACACAGTAATATAATGATGTATACCCTGACACAGTAATATAATAATGTATACCCTGACACAGTAATATAATGATGTATACCCTGGAATAGTAATATAATAATGTATACCCCGACACAGTAATGTAATAGTGTATTCCCTGACACAATAATATAACAATGTATACCCTGACACAGTAATATAATGATGTATACCCTGACACAGTAATATAATGATGTATACCCCGACACAGTAATATAATAATGTATACCACGACAAAGTAATATAACAATGTATACCCTGACACAGTAATATAATAATGTTTACCCTGACACAGTAATATAATAATGTATACCCTGACACAGTAATATAATAATGTATTCCCTCACACAGTAATATAATAATGTATATCATGACATAGTAATATAATGATGTATACCCTGACACAGTAATATAATAATGTATACCACGACACAGTAATATAATAATGTATACCCTGACACAGTAATATAATAATGTATACCCTAACACAGTATTATATTAATGTATACCACGACACAGTAATATAATAATTTATACCACGACACAGTAATATAATAATGTATACCCTGACACAGTATTATATTAATGTATACCCTGACACAGTAATATAATAATATATACCCTGACACAGTAATATAATAATGTATATTCTGACACTGTAATATAATGATGTATACCCTGACACAGTAATATAATGATGTATACCCCGACACAGTAATATAATAATATATACCCTGACACAGTAATATAATAATATATACCCTGACACAGTGATACAATAATGTATACCCTGACACAGTAATATAATGATGTATACCCTGGAACAGTAATATAATAATGTATACCCTGACACAGTAATATAATAATGTATACCCTGACACAGTAATATAATAATGTATACCCAGACACAGTAATATAATAATGTATACCCTCACACAGTAATATCATAATGTATACCCTGACACAGTAATATAATAATATATACCCTGACACAGTAATATAATAATATATACCCTGATACAGTGATATAATAATGTATACCCTGACACAGTGATATAATAATGTATACCCTGACACAGTAATATAATAATGTATACCCTGAAACATTAATATAATAATGTATATCCTGACACAGTAATATAATAATGTATACCCTGACACAGTAATATAATCATGTAAATCCTGACACAGTAATATAATCATGTATACCCTGACACAGTCATATAATGATGTATACCCCGACACAGTGATATAATAATGTTTACCCTGGAACAGTAATATAATGATGTATATCCTGATACAGTATTATATTAATGTATACCCTAACACAGTAATATAATAATGTATATTCTGACACAGTAATATAATGATGTATACCCCGACACAGTGATATAATAATGTATACCCTGACACAGTAATATAATAATGTATACCCTGAAACATTAATATAATAATGTATATCCTGACACAGTAATATAATAATGTATACCCTGACACAGTAATATAATCATGTAAATCATGACACAGTAATATAATCATGTATACCCTGACACAGTAATATAATGATGTATACCCCGACACAGTGATATAATAATGTATACCACGACACAGTAATATAACAATGTATACCCTGGAACAGTAATATAATAATGTATACCCCGACACAGTAATATAATAATGTATACTCTGACACAGTAATATAATAATGTATACCCTGACACAGTAATGTAATGATGTATACCCTGACACAGTAATATAATGATGTATACCCTGACACAATAAAACAGTATGGTATAGCCTGATACGGTGAATGGATTATGTACACCCTGATACAGTAAAACAATATGGTAGAGACGGATACAGTAGCTAGATTATGTACACCCTGATACAGTAACACAATATGGTAGAGACGTTAAAATAATGTATACCAGATAAAATAATAAAATAAAGCATACTCATGTAAAGTAATAAAGAATTTAATACCCGGATACATTAATAAACTATAATATACTATGATACAGTTGAAACATAATGAATACCCGGTTACAGTTATAAAGAATTAAGTGTGGTAAGGGGCGATAACTCTGTTATCGTTTCTTACGAAACGAAATGATATAATGAGCTAATTCGCGATATTTGCCGGCTATTGTAGCGATTTGGGGACGGAAAAAAATGGCACATTCAATGTTGATGGGGTTTTGAACCATTGTAAAACTTGGCTCGATCTCGGTCTGGATGTATCTGGTATCCCTGTGGAAATTAGTATCTATGAAATATTTTGGTCAAACATGCCAAAATCGTCATTTTGACTAAGATGATCTGCTTACATCGCCCTCGAAATTCCCCCAAAACATAATTATCCAGAAACATCAAAAAAATGTTTATGTAAATAGATAAATATTTCCTGAAGAAAACGGTCAGTTTAGTTTTTTGATATATTTTACAGAACGGTCACAAGATTGTTATGAAAATGACTTATTTTTTTTCAAACTTCTCAGTATTTTTTCCTTTCGACTGGGTATTTTACTATAAATAGACCACCTGTTTAGATGACGTACAAAACGCCATCCTGAGCTCACCGGGTGTTGTCTCTGAAATGATTCGCCGAGAAGTTCCGGATGGAATAACACTTAGGACTTCACGCCGCTTACTCGTTCAACTCAAGGCTTTAGCTGCAGTTTAAGTGAGTTGTATTACATTTTCCCGTCAGGGCCAGGACTTTTTAATATTATATCATATCAAAACTGACATTGGAGGTTATAGCTGTTCTATGTTGCCCAAATTTGTTGCTTGACAGGGTCAGTATTCATCGGCAGCCGAGACCAGCGTTCAATCATTTTCGATAACAAATCTAAACTCGTTAGTCGTAAGCCAAGCAGTAGGCCTACTCTGATATAGGCCTACACGTATCTGACCTACTGTAGATGACATACGTGTTAATTAACGTTTTAGAGACAGGCTATGTTTAAATATGTAATATTTATTTTCTTCGTTGTTTGATTGCTTAATGAAATTGCTTTTTCGTTAGGTGATGCATGTTTATGTTTTGATATCTTGATCAGCTGATATTTGTTTATGTCGAGTAGCAACGTTTCGAAAATCATATCACATGCATCCCTAGCCTAGCTTACGATGACACGAATTGTCAAGGAATTAGAACTGTACATGTACTTCAGTACACACTAGCAGTGTATTTAACAATTTGTTTTCAGTATTTTTTAGAAGTTTTTTTTTCTCCAAACTTAACGAAATATTTATATTCAAGTGCTTTTAATTTTTAAAATAAAAGTGTCTGACCTGCCCTTTATTGAGATGGTTCTTAGGATAGGGTCAAATTATAACATATTTTGCGTTGATAAATAAATGAAGTAAATTTTAAAATATATATGCCTCAAATACCATACAACATATTTAAACCTTTCACTTTCATGCACTAAAGAAAATAATATGCAAGCAAGCTGTTCTGACATGTATGCTAAAATATTGTCAATTATGATGTCACATTAAGTTCAATTAAATTATTTTTGGTTTGAAACCATGTTTGGTAATTTTTGTTCTAATATTTTGATTTATAATTCATTTCAACTCATTACAAAAGATAATATTTAATTACAGAACATTATTTTACAAATTCTAAGAATCCAGGATTTAACTATCACAATTTTACAAAATAGTCTACTTAGAAAAGTCATCTGCAGACAGGTAGAAATAGGTAAATTTTCAAATACCTTTGCTTCAAATACCATACAAACATGCAGACATTTCGCTGGCATGCACCGAAGAAAACAATGTGTTAGAAAGCTGTCCCGACAAATTTATACTAAAATCTTGTGAATTATTATGTGAAACCATGGATTATATTTTTTTTCATCTTTTGAATTAATTTCAACTTATTGTAAAGGGTACTATAAACGTATTTGGCAATATAAAAAAAAATAATCCAGATTTAATTATCACAATTTTACAAAAATAAGTTTTCTTCAAAATGTCATCTTCACACAGGTAACGTACAGTTGCACAGTGACTGGTGTAAACATCTCACAATGTTCTGTTTCGATTTTGAAGCTGAACACACATATTTACATCAGGAAGCGCGCTCTAATTGCAGGCCTCGGGCGGCAGTTAATATCCCTCTGTGTTAGACTAATGGAGAAAACCTGAATTGGAACATTTCAATTTTTCATTTCATATTGCAGAACTTTTCTCTCATTTTAAAGCTTTTAGAAATTTGGAAAACACTATTTTTCACAATGTTCACCTATTTGATACAATTGCACTTGTAAGATAGTTTATTAATATATCTACAAGAAGTATTTAAAACGAACTGAGCAGTAATCCATCAAATGTTTTACATATGGCTTGCGACGGACCTCCTATATGCTGTTAATTGAAGTAGTCTTAAATGTAAACTTTATTTATTTTATAACTATTGCGAAACAAGTTATATCAACATATATTAATCACACGTTCTTACTGTGGAGGAAGCAAGGTGGTTGGGAAGGTAATATCTATACCTTTTCACGTTTTATTAAGGAATCAAACCCAGGCTGCCTGGGAGAAAGGCAAGTGTGCTACCCGACCATCCGAGTGAGGTAGTCACCAACTGCTACAAAGCAAACAATAAAACAAACATATTTAAGAGCAAGACATGCCACTTGATATCAGTGCTGTCGTGTCTGGGTTCTGGATGTCATCTGCTGGGCCTCCTACATGATGTTCAGTAACGTAGTCACCAACTACTACAAGGAAACCCAACCTCCAACTATGAGATGCCACTCACTTATTTTTCAGAAAACAAGCAAACTGGTCTACACTGCTACCCCTTATAAGAGGTTGAAAACATATATTTAAAAAGAAAATATGATTTGTTTTGCTTTGTAAGCTTCATTTTCATAAATTATTGCTCCAATTCCTGGATGCCATGCGTACTCATAATGTAGTGATTATTGAATGATTATTCATATTAATGCTTTTGTAGATATTTCCCCTTTCTATACATGATCGATCAATTATTGAAATGATGATAACTGATCATAAACTTTATAGTGAGTCCAAACACTACTTTAAAAATTGCAAAGTCTCAAATAAAACAAAATCGACATGGTCCACTGACAGACAGTGAGTCACAAAATATCATTTTACTAAAATGGCTTAATTAATCAAACAATTGTCCTTCTCTTATTTGTATCATTATGTTCTAATGGGGAATTCATACAAAAAGGGAATTTTCCTCGCGCAAGTATAATGTATTAGCAATTTCCTATTTGGTAAATATTGGTGCGAGTCAATTCCTATCATATGCTGGATATTCCTACATATATCTGAACAAGTAACTCTTTATTTTTTGAGGAAATCTGTCCAAATTTAGATATTGCGCGATTTCAATGAAATTGACTCTGTAGGTACATTATGACACGCAGGTTACTCTTGTAACCTCACTTTAACTTTATTTTAAACAAAATTGCCGCCATTTCCTGTTCTCTGATTGGTCCAAATTAACATTTTGTCCAATTTTAATAAAATGATATGTAGGTACACCATGGGACTCTGGTCTCTGGTCACATTTTAACAAAATGACCGCCATTTATGGCCTCTGATTTGTCAAAAATTTAGACACTGGCCATGGTCACTCTTGTAATCTTACTTTCGAACTTAACAAAATGGCCACCATTTCAAAGCCTCTGATTGGTCCAAATTTAGATATTGTCTCATTTTGATGAAATTTGATATTTAAGTCTGTCATTTGACACTGGGTTACTCTTTGAACCTCTCTTTCTTAAACAAAATGGACTCTGATTGGTCCAAATGAGATATTGACACCAATGGACACTGTTACCTCTGGTGACCTCATTTTCACATTTTAACAAAATGACCGCCATTAATGACCTCTGACTTGTCAAAAAATTATATATTGTCTGATTTTAATGAAATTTGTCATGAAGGTACATCATAGGACACTGATCAATCTTGTAATCTCACTTTCGAATGTAACCAAATGACCACCATTTCAAAGCATCTGGTTGATCATTTTAAGATATTGTCTGGTTTTGATGGAATTTGATATTAGGTATGTCATTGAACTGTGACATGGGCTAGGTTTGGAACCCAACTTTCACATTTAAACAAAACGGCCGCCGATTCCTGGCCTCTGATTGGTTGAAATTTATATACTGTTTGATTTCAATTCAATTTGGTGTATAGGCGTATGTATAGGGGTATTTGCGTGCACTATTCGGAAACTGCAAAATTCAACTTTATGAGTACTGTTGCCTTCGGAAAAACACCTTCTAATTGATCAAAATTTAGATATTGAGCGATTTTGATGAAAACCGTGCTGAAACAGAGTTATCGCCCCCACATTACGCTTCATTCTTTCAGTGACATCCTTCAGGTGTCATCCCACTAGTACATACTCGGATAAGGTAATAAAGTAATTATATCATGTACAATTTTAATGATAAAATAAAGAGCTGTTAACCATTATAACATAATGAAATCAGACAATGAAATAACTCCGTGGATAGTGAACATCTGATTTTGATACGATTGAAACAAATTAAAACCTATGAAACATTTGCGAAATAGGAACACAATATTGATGAAATGATAAAAATATATTGTGTTCCGGAAGGATTAACGTGTTCTGCTTCATCGATGACACCGATACAAATATTGTGTTAGATAAGGATGTTCCGAAAGGAAATTTGAAATCTAGAAGGGATGGTGCTACATCCAATAGTCATGCTTTAAATCTCAAGTTTCATTTAACTGTAGAAAGTACTCACAGACACCGAGTAATTAGAGTAGATTTGAGAACAATTATATATGTTTTTTGTGGTTATTCATTAAATGACTTCAATGTAGATTTATTTCACGAGACGCTAATTATACATACTGAACATCTCAACCATGTACCAGATCCATTTAGAATGTAGAATGTATTCGTCTCCGGTGTCAAATGTCAGTAGTTCAGCTCCAGTACTGGCGCAGTGGTCCTGTGTGTCAAAATAGAAATGGATAACGGTACAATAATACTATAGTATTTACAAAGAAACACAAGACAAAAAATATGACAAAAAGACTTGTAAAAGAAACACAAAACATATCAGCTGTATTTTGAAACATCCCAAAAAATAATAATAAATAAATAAATAAATAAAAACTCATCGTAAACTTGAATAAGAAAGGACCTTGTCGCATTACCTTAGCTTCCATCCATGTTTTGTCGCCCGAGGAAACAGTAAAACACAAATCACCTGTATGTCCCCAAGATAAAGGGCACCTCACAGTAGGGTATTCTACAAAATACAAATGACACATTTACTGAATCGTGGTAGATTGATAAATATAATGTAACCGCACTGAATGAACAATCTTGTGTTTGTGCTGTATCGCTCTTGTCAATTATTGATGGACACTGTTATCCTCTAGTTGTTTGATGTATATATATTTATTTATTCAAATTCCAGAAAAGTCGTATCTCAAACCTGACAATTGTAACTTTCTATCTATATCTGTTTTATTTCCGTTTAGGAACGATTCTTGTTTACTATTAACATACCTACCAAATCTAGATACTACAAGGTTTACGACCATTTTTGTTCCAGGCACCGCAAATACCACATTACAAAATTGACATATGTGTTCTTTAACTAAACGAAGGGAAAACTCCAAAAGCTAAACTATTAAGCTTAGTTTGAAGTTAAGAGTTTGCCATCAATTATTTTTTTCTAGTAAAATCTAAATGGCCAGACGAGTCTTTGCGTTTCATGAACAAGATGACGACGTCTGATCTTTAGGTTATGACCCGACATGTTCGATGTGTGTTGAGAACATAAATTGAACGTAGTCATTGAGTATCGGGGATAAGAATCACCAGCTAGGTAATTCATCAATAATTAAGTATCAGTGCTTCGATATATTCAATATTTCAACACAGGCAGATCTTGTTTTGAATAGAAGAGTTAAATCACTGATCAAGTTTTAATGGTTGATTACGGCTTGCTGCTGTGAGTTACACTACCATGTTTTATGCAGAAATACGCTTGGTCCGTCTGAATACACATTTCGTCAATAGCACAGGTGTGTCCTCTGCAAGCTCCTCCGATACCCTTTAAAACAAACATTCAAAACAAGTAAACAATAACAAACTTAATATATGTTGTGTTGCCAAAATATCTCATGCTGGAATCTTACTTCAAAATTTAGCGATCAGACGTCAAAGTCCCTTCAATAGCACATGTGTTTTCTTTGTAAGTTCATCTGATGATCTTTCAAACAACCATTCAAACCGAGTAAGAATAACAACCTAAATGTTGCCAAAATGTTACACGCTGAAATCTACCTTCCTCATTAAGCGATCGTGTACCATGTTTGTTATCTTTTTTTATATTGGTTGCTAAAGTAAAGCTCCTTTAAACCTTTTTTTAAGTACCTATATATTGTAATATTTTTACAGTGAGCTTCACCATGTTTCTTTCTTGATAAATGCTAAGCAAGAGGATTAGCAGAGCTCAGCTTAAAGCTTCTGAAATGAGCTGGACTGGAAATTGTTCATCTACATAAAAAAAACCACGAGGATTAGAAATGGTGGAATGCTTAAAGATCTAAAAAAAACAATTAGAAAATGTATTGTTCTCTGTTGAAAATCAAGTTTCTGTTAAAAAAAGATAAAAACAAAAACAAAAAACACACGCTCATGCGAAACTGTCCTCCTGAATATCGTTGATTTCCAGGCAGATAAACTATATCCTGATAACATAAATGAAGTTGTCCTCGGTGATTTCAAGAAGTCTTTCAAAAAAATTTCAAGTGACTATAAAAAAAAAGAAAAATAGCCATGATCTCATTTTTTCTTCACAATCAGGTTCTCGTTTTGAAAAAGTAAAAAACATATAATAAATAAATTAAAAAAAACCACAAAAAAAAACACAAAAAAAAAAAAAAAAAAAAATACTCATGCAAAACTGTCCTCCTGAATATCGTTGATTTCCGGGCAGATAAACTATATCCTGATAACATAAATGAAGTTGTCCTCAGTGATCTCAAGAAGTCTTTCGAAAATTGTTTAAGTGACTATAAAAAAAATCGCCATGATCTCATTCTTTCTTCACATTCAGGTTTCCGTTTTAAAAAAGCAAACATAAAAAAATAAATAAATAAATAAAAACAAAAACAAGGAACAACCCCCCAAAAAAAAAAATACTCATGCGAAACTGTCCTCCTGAATACCGTTGATTTCCGGGCAGAAAAATCATATCCTGATTACATAAATGAAGTTGTCCTCCGTGATTTCATGAAGTCTTTCGAAAGTTTCCAGGTGATTATAGAAAAGGAAAATAGACATGATCTCATTTTTCTTCAATCAGGTTTTCGTTTAAAAAAAGGTAAAAAAAACAGAAACAAAAACAAAAATAAAAAAAGCAAATAATAAAGATAATTATGTGAAACACTCCTTCTGAATATTGATTTTCGGACCAGATGAAATAAATGACGGTTGTATAAATTGTCCTCCGTGCTGTGACTTCGTAAACAATGCTGTGTTAGTCAAAAATATGATATTTGACCAATGTGTATTTTGGTTGGCATTTTAATATAGGGGTGCATATCAAAAAGTGCGTATTTTATAAATATATATTAGAGGCCATGATAATATTTTATGGGGTAAACCAGGGTTCTTTTCTAGGACCCCTTATATATAGAATTTTTTTCTTAGAAATGTTATGTATGTTGATGATACAACACCGTCTGCATTTAGAGGGTCAGTGAATTATATCAGAGAAAAAGGAAACGTCGAAACGTCATGGTGTTTGAGAATAGCTGGTTTACTGAAAATGAAATAATTATAGATGTAGATTAAACAAATGTGATATTTAAACAGCAGGACATCAACGTTGTAGATTCGATGAAGATAAGCTGAAGTTTCAATTCCGAGAAAATGCAACCATTAGAAAATGAGAAGATTCATGATGTGGAGCTCGATTAACACTGGCATTTCTCTTAACATGTAAATTTCATATGTGTAAGGTAAACAATGATTAAGTATCAAACACTATTGATCGTTCAGTGGAAGACTAAACTATTTTAATTCGTGCTCGATTCCGCATTTTTTTTTTTCAGTCTTTTATTATCATTTTGATAGTTTCAATTGAAAAATATGAATATTACGCGTTAAGCCATTTCAAGCTGAAAGAGAGGGAACTATGATATATAGATATGTAATATAGGATCTAACATTTGCCTGAAAACTAAATTCCGAATTCGTTATACACCATGGCAGTTTGTATTTGCTTTGTTTACACACAAACGTGTGTAAAATCTTTCTGACCTTCAGCAATTCTGATAGGCTAACCTCTGACATTTCACCCCAGACTGCATTTACTTTCACGCTATTGTTTTTCTTTTCTGGTTTGGCCGGCGGTCAACATTGGTTTAAGTTGGTGAGAAGGGTGATCTTAAGAAATGTAAAATAAGCCGGGTTATTAGTCGTATGGAATAGAATCTGATGATGCTACAAAACGCGTGACCAGAAAAATAGTATTGATCATGGCTCATGAATCATAAATCACCAAACTAAATAAAACAAGAGCCCATGGGCCACGTAGTTCTCTGGGTATGGTATTAGTATTGAATTTATTGTTGTCAATTTTCTTGCATTTGGTTATTATAATTTGTTAAACCAACTGATCATGATTGTCTGTTTAGTTCTTTGTTGTAAATGATTAATTGTTATGCATATATCTCATATCTTTTTCGTCTTGTATATAATTGGAATTAATTAGTTTTAATGCCATATTGTTTTATATGAAAACAAACTAAACAAGCCCAGCTCCAGTATCCTAGCTGGTATGTGTCTGTCAATGCTAGTGCAGAGTAAGGGGGGGGGGGGGGGGGGGGGGGGGCGGTAGGTCACTAGAGGTCAATTAAAACAGCTCTAGTGTGATTAAGACTGAGAGTAATCTAATCACCAAACCAAATAAAAACCTGAACGACATACCGGGTAACTCACAGTCATTAATTGTACAGTCACGATATATTACGTAGGCATAAGACCCCCGCTACTCTTCCACTGGTAGTCTGGTAAGTCGTTGTCACTCGGAACGATTTTTTCCCCCGATAAAAATTAATTAATTAATAAATAAACACTTTCGAATCGATTAACTTACCTTTATTACGAATTTATACCCACGTCACTCAAAACCTAACAATCCAATTTGGATACGTGACACGTGAAAAACGCAACTTGATCAGAACTAAAGTCTGTTTCCGAAAACTGTTTTGACATGTATAGTCTCATGAATGTATATTTGTCATTATGACTTGTAGGTATAACCCAGGAAAGACCCAGAAATGAGCCTGACAGTGGCTTATCTCATATTCATCTTCTAGGTGTCGTATGTGAATATTTGCATGGGTCCAGTTAACCAGATAATACTGATAAGACATTCAAACAAAATGATTTTCAAACTTATATTTCATTAGAGATTGATTGTCAGTTTTGTAGTCGAATCATGCAATGAGATTGACAATAACTCCTTTTATTGCATATTTGCTAGTGAAATATATAAATTTATAAAACTAATAAAAATATTAATTTCACTGCAGCGTTGAGCAGTGAACATATAATATTTTGCAGTGAGTGTTTATATAACTTGTGCAGTTAAGATGTAAGCTTTTTGTTTTTGACAACCTTTCTTTTCGACTAATTGAAACTGGGTTATTTTGCTGTATTTCCGAAATATTTTGACTAGTTTTTGACAAAATACTCACTTGACGCTAGCTGTTCATGCACAGAATATCCGATAACAGTAAAAGACGCTTAAATTGTGCTGATCAGTTCTTTCAAAATGGCGCCGTCAAGTTGACGTGGAGTAACGTCACAAAAATATGACGTCATTGATAAGTCCCGGACTATTGACACTGTTAATTTGTTGATTTTTCTATTTTTAAGTAAACGAAATGCAATATAAAGATAATTGAATTATTTCCCGTTAAAAAATAGCATATATTAGATTCTCGCTGACAGACGTAAAGGGGGTAATTTTTTAATTAAGGTCTACTTCCCGTATATGTATGCAAAATAGTCGAGTAGAAGTTTGTCAGCTACTACTCCTATGCCCAGACAACATAGAATATACCTTTTTAAAAAGTTTTGGTTACAGCAATGTTAATGCGCAGTGTCAATGCAAGTAATATAATATGGGTGTGAGACGCGAGGGCGGGTGGTTGGGTCGTGGGGGCCAACTAAAAAATAAAATTACGAAACGACACCTTTGAACGACTATACTATACTGTAAACCAGTTACATTTCGCGTAGAATTTATTATCGCTTTAATTGGCGAGGAGAGTCAAACGCGAATTCAAATCCCTCGCGAATATTTATATAAGAATGACAAGAATAAGTGACGTCAATTTTGAATTTATCGTAATCTTTTTTTGGTGAACAGACATCGCAGTTTAAGTAAAAATAGAATGATAAATTTTATACTTATATATCAGATTGTAATTTCATATCACAATACACTACATATGAACGGGCGTGAACGCTTTATTGACATTGAAAACAACTCACTTCATTCTCCACATGGAAATATCGCCGACGTCATTCGCGATTTTAAAGTCATTTTGAGTTCGTGATATTATGTATTCGCGAATAAGTCGAATGAAGTGAGTTTGCGAAATTAAGTACTCGCGAAATACAAGTGATTTACAGTAGCAGATTTTAACAGAATCTCAGTGACAATTTAACCGAATTTTAAACTGAGATAAGCTCGATAAAATGCGTAAAACTGTGGATTTTAGTAGCAGATTATGAGTATGATTTCGTTTGAACATAGAATTAATTTTATTGTTGCAATCGTATTAAACGATATAAATGTAGTATAAGCCTCCATTAAATATATGATTATTGGAAATCAATTTGCGGAAACGTTTCTCTTAATCAGCCTTTGTAAAGTCCTGATTTTCCCCTTTAGACATGTAGCCAATGTCATTATAACGTATGAAAGACTGCTAGCCAAAAGAGTTCTTGAAACACTGGTACAGTGTCATTTCTTATTTATAAGCTTGGCCTGTACAGAGAGAGTGACAATATCATTAACATTAAAAAGATGACACATTAATCTGATGGGTAAATCATTTGATACAAAATCAGGTATGTGTTTCGCATGTGATAAAATTACATGCGATTCTCTCGTTTGAAATTGCATGATTATTGCATGTGAGTGATATGGACTTTAAATGAGAAAATAATGCATTTGACATATGTCTTATACGTGGAAACTACAAAAATATTGCCACGCATGTAATTCACATGTAACACATTTATCTGTTCAGAAGACTAGCTAAATGAAGACATATATATTCAAGATAGGTCGTGAAAATAAAATATTGACAGGGAGAGGCACATCATTTTTTTTTTAGAAAAACATAATCCTATAATGAGATTCCAAAACAACATCATATTCATATGTATAGTTTTAAGCACGTCACTATGTACGTATTTCAATAAATTTAACTGAAGTATATTGTACAACTATTGTGAAACAACTTTTTTTTTAATTTACAATAATAACTCTCATTCGCAGTTAAAGAAGCGTGCTAGGGGTGTCACAGTGGCAGAAACAGGCATTTCGATTGTTTGGAGGAACACGGACGTATCTCAAACATGGAGTGCTTAGAAGTAAAGGGCCGTATCGCAAATTTATCAATTTTCAGATTTTAATAAATTACAACTACGAGTGAGACTTTCTAATAGAATTTGTACATTGTATCAATTGACATGGTCTAATTCTGTTAAATAACTATGTGATTTAAAAGAATTATACAATTTCCATTGATATAAAGTGCATATTCTATAAGAAAGGCTCAGTCGAAATTTTAATAAATCAGAATAAAAAAATGATAAATTTGAGATACGGCCCTTTACTTCTAAGCACTCCATGTTGAAGATACGTCATTGCTCCTCTGACCAATCGATATCTTGAGCAAACACATGTGGTAAGGCAGAACTAATTAATAGAACACATGTACCTGATGAATATCTTTCTTCCTGGTTGATTTGCGAGGAAGACCTGCCATCCATAGATACTGTCTATCCTTATCATCAGAGTTCAGTAAGCATTTTCCGTTACTAAAGCTAAGATTTCGGCATAATTTGAAAGCGACACAAAGTTCTAAACACTGATAAAACGTCGGCAGGTTGATTAAGAGGTATGATTGAAAAATTAGTGAACTTCCTAATTCACGTGAAGGTACCTCTATAACACAAGTAGCGAACTGAACCAGGTACACCAACGACAGAAAATAATGAATACACGTTGGGATATCCATAAGCTTCATGTCTTTGTGTGATAGAATACTAAGTTTGAAGATGTTCAATTTTTTGTGGATGGGTAAGTTGTCGCCCTGCCGACGTCTTCAAACAAATAGATACATTGTAGGACACTTCAAGGTATAATATTTTTATATATTGTAGAAGAAACTTGTTAATTGTTAATAAGAGCTACAAAGTGTTATGAGGTGATGATACGCTGTATTCACCAGTGCGTGGAATCATTCAGTTTTATGTGTAATGTAGCCGCCAGTAGAATCGAACTGTCTATCTAGGCTTAAACGTCTTCCAATGTGTCGTTCATAACATGAATTATTTACTGGCGGTTAATAAGTGTGAAGATTTACCATTTAGATATTTGCAATAGCGATAAGTCTTTTCATATAAATAAATAATGACAAAATGTGTTTTTCCCAACTTTTGGAGATGAACAATGCTATCGATGAAAAAGCTCAACTGATTAACAACATTTTGATAATACCGCCGTATTTTAGAATCAGTCATTACTATCTTTGTCATAACACGGTCGTTGTTTAGTCTTCATTACCGTTTTTATATATTTTCTTGAGCGCGTTTTCAAAACATCCTCAAATGCATGTATGCCCATTGTCTGTAGGTGAGGGAAGTTTCCATAGATGTAATTTATGGATTTAACAGTAACAAAAAGGCTTGTCTTTGAATTTGATTAAATGAAAAAAATATTGATTTTGCTTATTTTAAATGGTATTGTGTGAACTGTATAATTATTGTTTCATGATATTCTGAATTAAGGGAAATAACATATGAATAAACTTGTAAAAGCTGCTAGTATACCATATGTGAAATTTATTATGTGTCAAATTGTTTGGCTACCATCGCTCACGTTTGTGCATAATTGACACAAATCTAATGTTTACATACGTTTACACATCTTTTTAAATGAATTTGACGGTAGTCGACAAGCCGCTGAGCGTGAAAATCAATAGTGGTTAGGGAGATATTTTTTTTATTTGTATTCATTCATTAATTATAACTTTGTTAATGGGTACCTGCACCTCGTCCTAGACATCAATGATTGGCCGATACCAGCCAATGTTGACGTGCTTTGTAAAGATGACTCATTTATTCGATTCGGATTAAGATTTATGTTGATCTTACTGCGTTGCGTTGACAAAGTTGCTTGCTATCATTATTAAACACCTAGAATGTGTTGGTAATTTCATTCAGTTAGTTTATATTAACTTGCTTTATCATTCTGAGTGGTCGGTTGGCACCGTTGTTGCACACTTGCCTCCGTTTGCTGGTCAACGTTCAATTTTCTGATTTGATATGAAAAGGTATGGGGTTAGCTGCCCAACCACGTGGGTTTTCATAGGTGCACCAGTTTCATTTTAGAGTATAACCGAATCGGATCCACTCCATATCGTCATTAAATATAGCTTAAATAATAATTGATGTTATGTGATGCATTTCTAATATTTATGATTTTTACAAGCAAATCTACGTTTGATTACAAATCGCAATGTATACGGCAAGCATGTAAAAATACTATTTCGTTGCTATAGTTTCACCTGTACAAGAAACATCCATTATTGCCGTTTATAAAAACAACCGTTCTGATTGGTCAAAGCATTGCTTGTTCGATAATGAGATACCGTTGCAAAACTGACAACACATCCACAAATGCATGAATGACAGGTATAACAAAATTCTACACAGAACTACTTTTTAATTGACACTGTTATCAATTCTAGTGTCATATAATGAATGAGTACCAAACGCGGAGATCCCAGGAGGCAATTTATAATTTATTTTCATGATCAATGTTAAACGAAACCTCCTTTTTCTTAAAAAAGGTATAATAACGAAAGTATATTAAAACTTAAATTGATATGACAGGAGCATAATATGATAACCTTTTAAAAATGACAACGAAAATGCAAATAAGTTGTTCAAAGTAGCTCATGTTCGAATCTAAAAAAATAAACTAGGGAATATGAAGGTACATATCTACATCAATATTTGTCTTTGATCTTCAATACAGGCGTAAGCCAAGGTGAGATTGTGCTTCAGATATCGAATAACCAGATCACACTGGGGCATAAACGAAAACTTTCCCCCACGACATTTTATATGAATTTGATATAGTTCAACCGTTCGTATGTTAAACTTTGGTCATCTGGTAAAGAAGATAAAGTAAGTAAGTAAACAATGCATGCAGCATAATCAGTGTTCAAAACTTGAAAGTACATGTACAGTATGTTATTGTTCGTGTTGATGTCCTATCAAATATTCATGTTCATTTTAATCGCCATTTCCATTTATGTGCTTTTAATACCTGTATGTGGATGAATATTTTTTTCTTTGTGGTAATGTGCATATCGTATTTATACTTTCGATACGAACATGAACTTTGGTTTAAACTTTCGCCCTATCAGTCGCGAGTTCAAACCAAATTCAATGTTCTTATCACTAGTATGGCCACTCAAAACAACGCGCTACCTTTTTAGTATACACCAACTTTTGACAAGGCGTAATACGTACGGAATTAAATCATATACATTTATTTTGATACAGGGTTCGATTGTTTGCAATACTGACTCAGCTCTACTTAAGCTACAAAGAATTACGTCTGTAACCCTGGAAGAAGCCGCCCAATATGCCACCATGATGGGTGTTGGTTTTCTATTCGGCTCAATCCTGTGTGGTGCGATCTATACTCGAATTAATAAGTTCCTGTCACAGGCGTCCATCTGGTTCATGACTGCCATTGTCGTTGCCATTATTCCATGGTGTAACAGTCACGTCGGCATGGCAACGGCACACGCCATCGTTGGTGGCCTAATAGGATTTTTAGATACAGGTAATTTCACTTATCTTTCGCTTTGCTTCTATTTTACAGAAAAAAAGACAAGGGGAATATACTCAATCTGTACGATGGGAATAAAACTTAGTCAACTCCGTTTAATACTTTTAAAGAAAATAAATATATCTTTTGATAGAATGAAAGCAAGAGATGGAACCATTAGTAAGACAATTGGTAGTTGATGATTATCTATGATACTAACATGTAACTAATATGATATTTACCAGATGTTTAAGATGGTATTCTATACTTGACAACAGCGTCAAAATGAAATCAAAAAATAAATAAATAAGTAAGTAAACAAATAAATAAAAATTAAAAATCGTTTGAAGTAAATATATCTCTTGACAATCCTTTGAAAAATTGGTTTGATCGAAACCTGCTTGTTTAGTATTGATTTATTTGAAAAGTACCATGATTTAAAAAAATACACTGTTATGTAATTAACGTTTATTTAAAATCAAACAAATAATAAAACGTATAGTTTACTCTTAATTTGTCATTGTAAAAATTGCAAAACCAATATGCTGCAACATATTCATGTAAAATAGAGAATTACCACAGCAATATGTTGTCAAGTACCCATGAATGATAGAGAATTGCAATAGCAATCTGTTGTAAAATAACCATTTAAAATAGAGAATTGCAAACTAAATGTGCTGTTAAATACCCATGTAAGATATAGAATTCCAATAGCAATATGTTGTAAAATAATCATGTAAAATAGAGAACTGCAAAAAAAATATGCTGTAAAGCACCCATTTAAAAAAGACAATTGCTATTGTGTAAAATAATATTGTAAAATAAAAGTTCCAATAGCAATATGCTGTTAAATACCCATGTCAAATAGATAATTGTAAGAACAATATGCTGTGAAATACCCGTGCAAAATAGAGAATTGTGCGAACAATATTCTGCGGAATACCCATGTAAAATAGATAATTGCTATTCTGTAAAATACCCGTGCAAAATAGAGAATTGTGCGAACAATATTCTGCGGAATACCCATGTAAAATAGATAATTGCTATTCTGTAAAATATCCTTGTAAAATAGAGAATTAGCAATAGCAACTTGCTGGTTAAAAAAACATGTAATATAGAAAAATGTAATAGCAGGATGTTGTAGAATGCCCAAGTAAACTAGATAATGGTAATATGCCGTAAAATACCTTTGAAATAGGATATCAATGATAATAAAGTGCCTATCTTTACTATTGAAAAGATAACTACAAAAAAATATATATTGCAAGTGTACGTCATATAGTAATTACCATATCGTAGGTATTTGTGACGTCACCATAATATAACCGTCTACGTTTCTAAACAAGTCAGACATTGGGAAAATATCAATAGTGACCGATTTCTTCGTTATGTCTCATAAAGTGGGGAAAATAATAGTATCACTAAAACACAAACGTATACAGTATATTTGATACAAATTATTACGGTGATTATGTATTTCAGTTGCTATCGCGGAAATCCTTGCTGTGTGGGGAACAGATGGAGGCAGTTTTATGCATGCATTAAACTTAGGATACACTGTTGGAGGAGTTATTTCCCCTCTCCTGGTAGCCATGTTCACCAATATTCCATGTCACGATAAAGCTTCTTTCTACGAGACTACCGCTAGGTTGCCGAATACGACAAGTCGTATGAATCACTTTCCTCAAACTTTAGGTTCAAATTCAAATAGCAATGTAATCAGTAACAATACATTAATTCCAATCGATGACCATCGGCAATTTAGTCTTCTGCCTGGTTCTACATCCCGTATTTATATAGTATACGTCATCTCAGCTTGCATCTGCGCCATTTCGGGTATTCCATATTTTGTGATGTTTTTCATTCCCTCTCGTGATATTTACTCAGAACCTTCGCCACCGAAATGACGTCATCAATAGAAGGCTGTTGGTACTGGAAGATAGCTGTTTTAGCTAACACGGGCGTTTTACTTGCGGTTTACACGGCTATGTCAGAGACAAGTGCCGGCTTTCTTGTCGCATTCTGTGTCACCCAAATGAATTGGAGGATGGCGAGTGGATCCCTTCTCTTAGCATTTATGGAGGGATGTTTCAGTTTTGGGTTATTTCGATCAATTTTCTTGGTGCGATATATGAAACCACATACCATTTTAGGGATATTTTTACCGTTAGTCTCTATCATGTTTGCCATTATGACATGGTGCGGTTTTAATGTTTCTGATTACGGGTTCAGCATATCGATTGGGTTACTAGGATTGTTAACGTCTGTTATTTTGCCTGCTATTTACACGTGGACAGAAGAATCTTTTCCAGTGACTGGCAAAATTGCGTCTTTGTTTAATGTTGCACAATCGATAGGGGCAATAACCAGTCCTATTGTTGCTGGGATACTAATGGATAGACAATCACCTATGTGCTATGCTTATATTTCTATCGCGACATCGTTGATGATGATTTTACTGTATTTGGTTCGGTTCTTGTTATCACGACAAAGTCGGTCCAACAATTAGGGATGAAAAAAAAAGGAGGTTAATGTGAGGAAAAGTACCGGTAAAAATCTCTTACAACCTGGACATGTTCATATACACGAAACAAAGTTATTTAATCGTCCTAGTTATATACGTAATTAATATGTAAGGGTTAATATTTTCAAGAAATTATATATACATAATTATGTGTACCATTTTATCATGTAATTTTTATTTTTACTTTATCGATCTAAAAGCAACAGAGGTGAATTGTTTACGACAACAATTATCTGTTTACGACAACAGTGAACAGTTTGCGGCATCACTTAACTGTTTACGACATCACTGAAATCAAGCATGTATCGTTTATTGAACTCTACAGGAAAGAAGTGAAGCAAAGCTTATGTACATTAAAATGTAAATAGAAGATGTCAAGATGTAAATAGAAATAAAACAAACCAACGTTAAATTAAGATGTCAATATATGTAAATTAAGCAAACAATCATTATATCATATGTAAATAAAAGTAAATACTGAAACTGTAACGCCTCTTTATATACATAGATCTAACAATACCGTTGACAATTGGATTATGTTGACTTTTTAAGCCAAATAATCCCATTATATAGCTACTTACTTTTTAAGTGTTTCAATTGTGTCCAGTTTGCTCGAATTTTCCCCCGCATGACTTCTTTTCGGCTAAGTAAGAAATTAAGAACAATGACCAATTGAAGCCCTTCTAGATCTTCGGTGCTGACAATCTATGTCGACAGGATATGTCTCTAGAATGCTTCAATTTTTTTAAACTTCCTTTGCGCATGTTAGTATTGCGTGTGAAAAATAAACCAAAACACTTACGGCTGATAATATTACATTTTCTATATTTATCGGAGGGATCTTGAAACAGCTTCAACGATTGCATTGCAGAAGATGGAACGTTCACAACCAAAAAAAAGGTACCTTTTCGAAGTTGTTATAAAAGACAAGATATGATAATTCCCAATAGTATTGATGAATATCTCAGTAAATTAATATATAAAGAAAGAGTGATCCTACAGTTTCTTTCACGTCTAATCTTTATCCTCGTCAAAATCCATCCAATCGAACTTTTGACTATGAGCTTCACCAGCCATGATTTTGTTTGAAATATTTTTGAGTTTGTTACATAATCATAATTCTAATTATTTTCGCTTTCTCCTGTCTATCATATTTTTTTTCAGTCAGATTTATTGATTCGGAGTGATCACTTCATACGTAGAAGTAAAGGGTCGTATTTCAAATTTAAAATTAGAAAACTTCACTCGTAATTGTAATTTTTTAAAATATAAAATTTAATAAATCTGAGATACGTTCCTTTACTTCTAGGCACTCCATGTTGGAGATATTTCCTTGTTCCTCGAATTGTGACTCATGTCAGTTGCAATAACGTTTTCTCCGTAGTTGTAATTTATCAAAATCTTAAAGTGGATAAATTTCAGATACGGCCCGTTACTTCTAGGCACTCCTGGGATATATCCTTGTTCCTCTAAACAATCGAAGTGTGACTCATGCAAGTTGCAATAACGTTTTCTCCGATCAACTTATCTAACTCCAACAGGTGGCCAATACGAATCGAACCTACGGTATCTCGTGCGTGCTAAAGAACATCGGCCGATTACCAGTACCCCGTGTCTAATATTCTACACTTTCACTATGACATCAATGGTATACTTGTTTTATTACATCTTTATAGGTTATATTACTAGTTTATAAAAAGTGAGATATCTTCTTTAGCCTTTATTGATAAGATGTCCCAAAGTGCGAGATTGTTACTTCGAGTAATGCATGGAAGACAGGATATTCTTGTCTATTAATACTTCCTGTTACAGAGATTTTATGCTATTGTTTGTCTTGGTTTGTTTTTGTTTTAACGTCCTATTAACAGCCAGGGTCATTTAAGGACGTGCCATGTTTTGGAGGTGGAGGAAAGCCGGAGTGCCCGGAGAAAAACCACCGGCCTACAGTCAGTACCTTGCAACTGCCCCACGTAGGTTTCGAACTCGCAACCCAGAGGTGGAGGGCTAGTGATAAAGTGTCGGGACACCTTAACCACCCGGCCACCGCGGCCAACCGCTATTGTATGGTCAACCGAATCTAAGTGTTTCCTGTGAGATCACGAGGTGTCCAAAGCTGTGTTTTTTATAGGGTAATAAGACAGCGTGAACAAAAAGAGAAATACAAAATTGCAGAGCTCGGTTCACTGAATAATAGGAGGCTATTCAAGTGAGGAATTCCCATAGTCTAGATGTTTAAGGTCCATGCCTGCTCTCAAAGCAATACATTTCCAATATAAGCGAACGCATGTAATTCAACGTTGCTTAGTTCATATCACAAAACATTATACACACCATATATGATATATATTATATGGGTAATACAGTAGCACATATCATGTATGCGTGGTTTATTGTTTTGGCTACATGTCGAGAAATTCGCCAAGTCGATCTAAATAACTGGTACTCAAAATTAGAAAGAGTTCCTTGGCTCATTATTGTATCCCTGCAACATTGTTTGTTGAATACAAAAGGTATTTTTGTTTAAAGTATACCGCATAAGTTGACAACAACAAAAAAACAGTCAATAATTCAAGTCAGCTTATATTGAGCTTAAGTTTCCTCTGTTTCTAAAAGTTAGAAATGGTGATTAATATATGCCTGACCTAACAGTGTCATACGTAAATGTTTAGGTTCAGCATTGTCTGGCCACCTCAATGTTAACCTCTGAACGGGCAATGGCCCTTGTTGAGATTCCTTAAACTTTCGACTGAAATCAGACTCGGTCATACACAACGATGCGAAATTAGATCAGAAACGTATCATTATTGTCACTTGTGTTTAACATACCAGTTACGTATGATAGTTGGCACAGTTTTGATTTTTTTATTATTGTTATTTTGTTGTCATTTGAACTTCCCATACATCATGGTGACGAGTTAAAGAAGGGTTATGAATTCCTACATATCGCATGGTTTCGGTTTTAGCACGTCTGTTAATGTTTATAAGTATAAAGATTAAAGAAAAAGGTTTGATTCATGCAAAGTGAAATCAAGCAAAATGCTTTCGTTGTTGATACATGGATATTCGCTACTGCAGCAATGTTTTTTGTTATCAACACCAAAAATGTATTTGGATCTAATCTACTTGGTGAATTCAGATATAAGACGCATGAAAGTTGTAAATACATTACGATCATATCTTCGATACCATTTAGTCGTTTGATTCAAATATAAGATTTGTACAGTTTTGTTTTTGGCTACCAGAACTGTTGATTCAATAAAATCTTATAATATACTTTTTATTTTCTCTTTTATTGCGGTTTTACAATGTACACAGTAAAAAAAGAAAGTGTATAACAAATATATATAAAAAAAAAATACATAAAAAGTGAAAAAAAGATGGGGCATCAATGGAAAATTGTAAATAATTTATTAGTAATTAACAAGATATCACAAAGGAAATCTGAAATGAGCGTCATATGATTTTTACACAACAATATAAATAAGTAAACAAAAATAAATGGAAATGTATGAAGAGTTGTAAGGATATGATTTTGACTACACACAACTTTATTCAAGTCAGATACCTAGTTTCAGTGCTTGCTGACGATATTAGACGTTATTGATAAATAAAACTACTACAGGAGAGTTTCTGGACAAGGTTATACCAGTTGAGCTTTATCATCTTATTAAGTCTTATATCCCTGAAACAATATCATATGACAACAACAATCAGACAACTATATATACATTGTATATACTCTCAGAAACTACACTAAATAATAATTCTTGGTATATGAGTTATTGCAATATATTCATATATATACTAACCATTCAATACGTCAGATTTAGCAACTATTGAATAATCATTTATTTCAATCAATATTTCAAAACTTTTTTTCTTTATAAAAAGTGCTTACTTTTTTGTTTGAACCTGAAAATTTTACTTTCTTATCCATGCTAATCTCAAGAGAAACATAGAGCAAAATGATAAAAAAAAATATTCAGTTTTAGACCGATTGGATGATACATGGTTGTATTGACAAATATAGTCCATCATTTGTAGGTATGTGGGGTAGGAAAATTGAACCAAAGGGTGTAGACTTTTGGGGTCAGAACCGAGGGAAATTCTACCCGGGGTATTGACAAATATAGTCCATCAATTGTAGGTATGTGGGGTAGGAAAATTTAACCAAAGGGTGTAGACTTTTGGGGCCAGAACCGAGGGAAATTCTACCCGGGGTAAATTAGAAATTCTAACAAGAAAATTTATTGATAAATACTAAAATATCTAACATTTACGGTGCAATGATCGATCGTGAAACATAGATATCCACCACTACCAATTTGAATTCCACTGAATTGCACAGCCCTTCGGCTGTTGCGTAAAATCTGTGATCAAAGTTGTTTACACTTTCATGTGGAGATAATCAACACATTGCTTGTCATAATCACTTATATCATATCGTTCATGTCAAACATGTCTACAAACAGGTGACTTTAATTATCATCCAGTCATGGTATGGTGTCGGAATAAGTCTTGACAAACGAAGTGCTTGTTAGCCCCAAAGTTTTAAGGCCAGTGTTCTGGATTCCTGAAATAGGGAACAAATCAGCTGTTACATGATACGTTAATTCATTGTATGACAGTTTTGCCAGAAACATCTTACATATACTGAGGAGATTCACATTGGTATTTACGATTGCTATAGCGAATTTATCTTTATTCTTATTAAATAAATAAAGGTGATTGAATTGACCGATCGAATGTCAACTGCTCATCACTAAGTGTTCGCTTACATTTCCGTTCGTGGTTTGGAGGTTTTAAACTGTTTTATAGTTACGACTCTAGCAGGTTTGAGTTTTTAATTTTTTTTTTTTTTTTTTTTTTTTTCATTTTTTTTCCCTTTTTGGTGGTTGGATGTAATGGATTCAAAAGTGTCGAGGTTTGAATGTAGTAGCATTGAAAGGCACGCTACGGTTTGACTTTATTCACTCTATTATTTCATTTATAGCTGGGATCGACCGTATGACATCCATTAAATATGTGTTTTTATCTCAGAGCTGAACCTACTAACTTGTATGAATAACAGAAAAATATATATTTTTACCAATACCTCATAATTTTGGAACAATATTTTGACATAATTTGTTGATATCCATTGTATTTGTGTATCATTGCATACTCTTCTATGTGCCAACTTTGACACTATAACACTGATGAGATCAAAATCGAACCATGAACATGAACGCTTACTCAATACGTCATCCGATCGTTCCTCGTTATACAAAATCTTTGAAAACGATAACTTATTAAGGCGGTAAATTATTTGTAAAAGTCATGTGCATTCTTCCGAAATGTCAAACGTAATTTTTTTTCGGTAACCTATAAATATAAATTGGGATTTTTTCGATAAAATTCTGTCTCGTACGCCTGAATTTTTCGATGACACTAATGTTCCGCATGGATACGTGAGCGAAACCGTGACCATATCAACAATTGGTAGATAGTTGACCAGGACATCCATTTGACGTAGTTTTGCGTGAAAATCAATTTATACAATCTTCCTCGTACATAGAAACTTGAGAAAACTGAGGAACATTCGTATTTAAGTCCGGCCATTAGAAGATTGGCTGTCCAACGGACAATAAAAAAAGCAGTGATGAAAACAGGCATATCTACCGAGGAAATTCTAAGGTAAATAAATGATTCAATGACATTTAATTGTCCTATGTTCAGTTACAACAAAAGCAGCATTAACCCCTATCCGCAGATAAACAAAGAAACTTCATAATAACGCATTCATCATGTTTTAGATAAACTAAGAAACACTAAATCAATTTTTTTCTTTCTTTAAAATAACAAATTGGTAACAAAATATACCTATGTTGACAAGCGACGCCATTCCTGTCATCGCAGCTGACGGCTGACAGGTATCCCAACTTGAATCTTTTACTTGTGCTTGTATATGCAATTCCTATACACAGATTAGAACCACTTGTTACTGGAGGTTTGAAGATCATCCACGATGGCGTGGTTGGTCCATGCTCAACCCACGTCCAGACCTTTCCGGAAATTATTTGTCTTTTTCCTATATAATATAGAATTCAAAATAATGTATAGATTAACCGACACAAATATAACTAAGAAGATGTATATGCAACTCGAATTGCTGAGAAAAAAACCCATAAAATAGTCGGAACAAATGGCGTTTAAGGAAACCGTAGTTTTAACTGAAGCCAGTGAACTGGAGAAATACGAACAAATATTTACATATATTTCCATTTACCTGGCAATGCCACTAAATAAACTAACCAAAACAAAGTGTTGTCTATGAGAGTATAACTGACACCCAAAGCATGCCATGATTCCAGTGCGTAAGAATACATGTACAATGTAAACAAAAGATGACGGCCAATGTGAATCGAACTCTGAACTCCTGAGTGACCAAACACAAGAAATTTTAAATAACTAAACTAAATGGTATAATATCGACAAAAACACATCAAATAAAGAAAATATGATAATAAATAAAACATTGTGAAAACCAATATCATTATTTTTGTCGTTTTTGTATGCACTATTTTGTGTGGCAATATGCACGTGAGAAGAAAGGCTGTTCCAGTTTTGAAACGGTAATTTCGCGATTGACGATAAGGCGGAAAATTTAAATTATAAGTCGAAACCAACATATTTTTTAAATAAAAACAATTCATCAAACGTAAATATAAGCATTAAACTGTCTTGATATGGCATCTCTAGCGCGCATTATGCAGTTTGTCTGCAAAGCTCTGTCATTTATATCGAACAGAGATGCCATATCAAGACAGTTTAATGCTTAATTACACTGCAGCCGCACTATATAACTTTACCAAGCTCACTTGGAAGTTATGAGTCCATAACTTCCAGATCTTTATTATGACGTCATTATTATAGTGACGTCATAATTGTCACGTCGGCGATAACGACAGATGGCTGTTGAAAATGATGTTCCGTCTTTGACGTTGTCAAATGTAAATATAAGCATTGAACTGCTTTCATTTGGAAGTTATGGGATGATGAATGCCAACTGGACAAAGGCAAATTCAACATGAGTTAAATTTGCCTTTGTCCAGTTGGCATTCATCAGCCCATAACTTTCAAATGAAAGTAGTTCAATGCTTAAATGAGTATTGCGAATTCTAAATGGTAAACGTCTTTAGATTTATCGGTGACAAACGTAATCATTATAACACGATCAAAGCATTCTAAGTAACAATCTAACTAAATTGAGATGGCCATTCTCACGACGTTACATGACCATCTAACAACATACCATAAGGGGTCACGTCAGGGTGACCTTTTGGATAAGCCAATCAAATGACTACTTCCAGAATATTGGATTTGAATTTCATATGTCCAAATGAGCATGACTAGAGTGCATAGTTTGTATAATCTGTCAATTTGTTTCAAGTAATTTCGTCCCACAACGCATATATCTACATGCTGTGATTTGCTTCGATGACACCGACAAATCTACAATTCCCCCTGAAAGTAAAATACACACGTCTCAAAGGTCACCCCGACGTGAACCCTTATAGGATGTTGTTAGATTCTCATGTAACATTGTTAGAATGACCATCTCAATTTTAATTAGATTGTCCATGTAACCGACCTATTTTTCTAACAAATATTTTTCACCCTGGGAACAGAATGCTTACAATGTTATTCGAGTTAAGCTTGGTTTTCGACGTATCAGAGCTCGAAATAGGGCAAAACATAAACAATATACATTTTTTCTTGGATAATTTGGAATGAAGAGTTGATGATTTTGTAGGGTAAGGGGGTGTTCTCGTTATTGGCCAGACGTAGGTTTCCATGTGTCGTTTAACTTAAAAAAGGGAACTACAATACTAGGCCATTGAAATAAATGGCAGTTATTGCTGTGCTACATTGTTCATACGTAGAGAGTTTATTTGGAAGGCGATCCATTCCCTATGACGAGCATATTCAAAACCTGTATCAAATGTCAGCGGTTCAGCTCCAGTACTTCCGCAGAAATCATAATGAGAGAATAAAATGTTTTAATAAAGAATTGAACAAAACACACTTTAGATGATAGCACAAATCAATACAAATAGACATTTTTTCAAAATATTTTAAATAATTTTAACTTCATTGAAAAAATAACTACCTTTGCTTCCTTCCATGTCATGTTCCCCAAGAACACATTGAAACACAAATCATTTTTCCGTCCCCATGTGGTAAGACATTTCACGGTAGGGTAACCTATATAATACAAGAGGCCCAATGGACCTGTATCGCTCACCTGGCTCTACACCAATTTTGAAGTTGATTGAGATTATGTCTACACATACTATGCTGATTACCTCTTTATTCAAATATCAGTGTATGCTGGGGTTTTCAAATCAATAAATTTGCTAGTCCTTCATTCTAGCATAATATTTGCCTAATATCAGGTTTCAGAGACTTTTGGCTATCGCAAAATTATTGTTTTCAGATTTAAGCCGATTTCATCCCTGTGACTATGAATGTAGGTCAAGGTCATTTTTTTGAATAAACCTAGTAGCCTTTCATCCCAGCATGCTACAGTCCCAATATCAAGCCCCTGGGCCTCTTGGTTATAGAAAAGTTTTTTGAAGATTATAGCCTATTTGACCCATGTGACCTTGAATGGAAGTCACGGTCATTTATTTGAACAAAATTTGTAGCCCTTCAACCTAGTATGCTAAGGGACTAATATCAAGTGCCTGGGTCTCTTGGTTATTGAGAAGAAGTCCTTTGACGATTATAGTGTTTTTTTTACCGATGTGACCTTGAATGAGGATCAAGGCCATTTATTTTAACAAACTCGGTAGGCTTTCAACCAGGCATGCTACAGGACAAATATCAAGTCCCTGAGCCTCTTTGTTATTAAGAAGAAGTCGTTGGAAGGTTATAGCCTTTTTGACCGATGTGACCTTGAATGAAGATCAAAGTCATTTATTTGAACAAACTTGGTAGTCCTTTACTCCAGCATGCTACAGGTCTAATAGCAAGTCCCTGGACCTCTTGGTTATTGAGCAAAAGTTGTTTATATGAAAAGTTGACGCCGGACGGACAGCCGGACGGACAGCCGGACGGACGGACGCCGCAACACGGCATAAGCCTGTCATGCCCTTCGGGCAGGTGAGCTAAAAATTAACATATAATTTCATGGATCACAGTATAGTAATACATTTCATGGGTATCTTTAAGGGAACAACCAACACATTGAAAACATAGACTTTTGAAACACCCCTTGTGTAGAGAAAGTTGAGCCAGGGGTAAAATGTGTGACCAGTATGTTATGAAGTAACAAAATTGATATGTAGTCTGATAGGTATCTATCCATAAGAAATGTTAATTTAAATGTTGTAAGTCCGATTGACTTTTTTCACAAAAGTTCAGGTAATATTAATTAGTAGGTAAAGATTTCAGATTTCTGATAATTTTTACTGCAAAATTCACCCATTTTCAAAATGGCTACCCTGGAAAAAAAATTAACCTGAATAACCCCTTTTTTATTTCGTGTTACATGAGACCCTAAACTTCTGTTATAAGCCACAGTTCCATATTTAATTCAATAATTTTAATGATATACTCCAAAACGTTAACACTATGTCTATGGAAAATTAATTGGTTGTTTGGTCCCTAGGGATATGGGTATCTCATTCCCGTGTGAGAGTTTAATGGCCAATACTCAGCAGGCCTAGTTCTACCAGCAAAACTTTCGCACAAGGATTGAGATGTTCCTTTTCACGGCTCAGTGCCATGTTTAGTATTTTACTCAGATAATTAAAAAAAAATGGTAAGGTTTGCGGAATTGTTCATAACGCCATCATCAATATACCATGAAATGTGTGTCAGGTTATAGACTGGCCACCTGGTTTCGCTAATATTATGATATTCAGTTATTGTTAACAGCGCCATAGCACGTGCTAGCTGTATTTACGTATGTCGAGTAAAAACCGGTTATTCCATCCCTAGGAACCCTGTGAAGAACGTGAGGAAATAATAAACATACAGTTTTAGATTTGTTATTTTGCTAAACAAATTCGGCCCTGTCTGTGAATCATTTGGGTATTTTAATGTCACCACGGAGACTGCGATTTATGTTCTGAGAAAGTCGTTTTCCAAACCTAATCATCATAACTCTGTATTTATATCAATTATAATTGACTTTCACCACGACGCTTATTTATTATGTAGACATCTTTAAACTCGATACTCTAAGGATTTAACCATTCAATTTGATGTTTGATGAATTTAGTGAAAACAAACTAATCCAATTTTGATTTGCATATTAATAGATCTAAATGCAAAATAAAAAAGGTGCGACACACACAATAAAATGTATATGTATCAATATTTTTAATGAAAAAAAAACTTTTTATAGTTTTTTTATGGATAGCAGCCAAAAGAAAAAAATCCAGATATCAAATGTCAATTGAGCATTGTCGTCGTGCTATTACAAAATATCAATATAAAAATACTATTTCTACATCTATTCAATAAATTTGTATATGCCTTAACTAAATCACAAATTAGGACCAGAGCATTTTCTTCGCGATACCTCAATATCTACACAGTTTTGTTAAGAACATATATGCGAAATTGTGTTTTAGTGACTGTTGTTGTTGTTGTTGTTGTTGTTGTTGTTGTTGTTGTTTAACATCCATAACATAAATATATATTCAAATCAATCTTTGTAATTTAGTCTGTTCACTGCAAAAAATTAATAGTAAAATTCACTACGCTGTTCAATATACAAATCAAAGCCAATGAAACTGCTTGTTACAAAGAAGATTCCCTTATCTACCACACCACGACATAGTGTGCTTTGAAAGTACATATCAGTGATTGTACATCAGTGTTTAACATGCTAGTAAGTTTAGTAAGTCTCTCTGTGCTTCCTTTTAATGGGTATTGTTCAGCCATTAATGACCTAAATTGTCGATGGGCTGTAAAAAATACAATACAATTACACTGTATGCATTATTACCATGTTTTACACAGAAATGTGCGTGGCCAGCCTGAATACACATTTCATCAATAGCACAGGTGTGTCCACTGCAAGATCTTCCGATACCCTGTAAAATCAAGTCAATATCACAAATAGATATGGCTGTCTACATGACACTGAGTTCATATAATCTTATACTCCAATGAAAATGAAAATTAAAATTATGCCAAGGAATATGTCATATTTCTTATATTTATATTATTTCTCCAATGATGGATATGTCTATAACATTTCCTCCAGTGAACGTGTTACAAATACGTTTATTACAATTCTAAGAATGAACATGCTTTAATACATGCGTTGAGTATAACACGTTCACTTGACAAAAATAAAATTTCATTGGTGGAGTTTTTTACTGACAATACGCTAATACACATAAATGGCGTACATCTTGTGCATTGAGCAGAAATAAAATATACATATTTGGAGTATAAGGCGTTCGTTGGGCAGCAATATAATTTACATCTGTGGAGTATAAGTTGTTCATTTGGGTAGAAATATAATATACATATTTGGAGAATTTCACGTTCATTTGGCAAAAATATAATACAAATATTTGGAGTATAAGGCGTTAAATGGCAGAAATATAATATACATATTTGAGTATTTCACGTTCATTGGGCAAAAATATAATATAAATATTTGGAGTATAAGTCGTTAAATGGCAGAAATATAATATACTTATTTGGAGTATAAGGTGATCGTTGGGCAGACATATAATATACATCTTTAGAGTATAATGCCTTCACTGGCAGAAATAGTATAGTCAGATATATGCGTGCAAAGATATTTCACTGGCTAATTTACTAATATTTGATCGATCCATCCACGTGCTGACCTGAAAACCTTAGAAAGGTTTTGTGTGTTATATCATAAAATAAATTATTTGTTTTGTTATATTTTATTTCTAGGACTCGTTTCATAACATTTCTTATAAAATAAAAAAAAAACGTAGACATAAATGTAATATATTAAATGCTTATCGTCACGAACATCTCGAGTTGAACGCGGGAGAACTAAATTGCACTGTATAATGTAAATTTTAAATAATGAATACAAAATTACAACTAATACTGCTAGTCTGTCTTTTAAGACTCGTTATTAATACCTGGAGATAACACAGCGAATCTGAAAGGAAAGTAGTGTCATTCAATAACCCAAACAGATGTTTAAATGGTAAATACAGGTTTTGTCTTTTGTACAGTGTTTTTCAGTTCACGAATAAGAAGAGCCTTGACCTGAATTGTACAAAAGATGCCTTTCAGCACTGAGTGGTTGTTTGAATGCAATAGCGCAAACATTAAGCAAACTGCGCCATGCATCGTTTTCGTCCTTTTAGGACTCATCAGTCACGCTACCAAGGTGACGACGAAATAAATATAATAAAGAAAACTTAAAACAGGTAGACAAAAAGTAATGCCTCTATAAAAGGATGAAAAATATAACAATAATTTTACAAAATACCGTCAAGTATTAAGGCAGATTCTAGACCAAGTCAATATTCGAATGAATCAAAACTGATCAACTATATTTCGTTTTACAAACATTACGATACATATTAACTATTTAATCAGTCTTGTTAGCCGATATGGAGGTGAAAGAGGTGTCTTAGAATGGGTGGCAATAGGAAAACCCACCTGAACGGACATGAGACAAAACGGATTAAACAAAATATTTACCTGTGGAATAGCCGTCCTACTCGTCACCGGTTGATAGTAACCTATAAGCCAAACACGTTGTCGGTCATTGTCATCGGAGTGCAATACGCATCGACCAGTGCTTTCAACGAAGAAAACATTGCGGCATAATTTGAAAGCAACACAAAACTCTAAACATTGGTAAAGCGTTGGCAGATTGATTGAGATAAACGATTGGTATGACAAGGTTGGTCCTGATTTCGGTAGGGGTAACTCCACAGAACATGCAGAAAACTCCCAGATACCCAAATAGCAGTAAATACAATATATCCATTGGAGTCATCATAAACATCATGTCTATTTTTTGTTAAAATATTAAGTTCAATTGTTTGAATAATTTTAGCGAATTGTATGATTGGGATATTAAAACAATGTTAAAACGTCCATTGAACAAGTTATATGTTAATTAAACAAAACTGTATGTCCACTTCAGGCCAGGATCACGTGTAAAATCATCAATGTTGACCTGGTTTGGAAATCCTGTCGCCTGCTATGACACAAATAATAGTTAATATAAAATATCCCTTGGAATCCTCATAAGCACCAAGTCCATTTGTGACGAACTGTTAAGTTTAATTGTTTGAATAATTTTAGCGAATTGTATGATTGGTATATTAAAACAATGTTAAAACGTCCATTGAATAAGTTATATGTTAATTAAACAAAACTGTATGTCCACTTCAGGCCAGGATCACGAGTAAAATCATAAATGTCGACCTGGTTTGGAAATCCTCGGTTGCCCGCTAGGTATCAACACCTTAGTCTCTTGGCATCACTTACATACAACTCATTTTTAGTACTGTAAACTCCAAACTAAGTACGTCGATATATGACATATACCATGTAGGTCAGATATCTTTCATATGTGTCAATTTAATTATCAATATTTAATTACCTTGATTGGCTTGCTGATTAGCGTAATAGGATATCTATATTAATGCTGTCGCATCGCTAAAAAAACTAATCAGTAGCTTTATCGGGGTATAGCAACATGGACAAAGCTGAGGAAGTGTAAGCAAATGATGCAAACTCTCACTGAACTCTCGTCCACACGAGAAGTGTTTAATCGAGGTTTTGTTTCAGTTTGTTTATTCCAGTTGACTTATCATCTTGTATCACGTTTTGAGCGAAATGGAATACATATGTTCATATACCAATTTATTAAGTGTCGACAATAAATATATCAACAGAAAATAGTTTAAAAAACTCTATCGAGTAGGTCATTATTAAGCCATAGAAAACGTGGGACATACAACAGTGTATTTTTGGCCTAGGCAGACATATTTAATTATGACAGCCTTCCTGCGCCATAAATTTCCTATCAAAAATGTCAGTTAGTTCCAAGGTTGCACTTTTGGAAAAACTTCCATCGATATTAATGTTCATGTCTCGATATTGGAACTCTTCAGTGTTTTTAGAGTAAGGTTGTATAGAACGAACAATACACGAACGTAATGAATCATCATTAATGTAATGTATTATTTTTAGAAAATTTTCAAAGACAAGCTGTACGTTACTGAACGTTTTTATTTACACACACAAGTTTGTAGGTTTGATATTTAGCTAAAACCACGGCCTTCATCGCGTTGCCATGACAGTCGATCCCGGCTTCGATGAGGAATGCGGTGACAAAGTGAAAGTATAATTCTTACGCTTAATTTGTCGTTTCGCATTAAACTATATACATAGCTAATGGGATGATTCTGGGGAGGGAAGCTGAACACTTGGATCCTTATACCAATATCATGGTTGACGAAACGCTTCAATTTACAGAGTGTATTTTAGTGGATTCACATCTTAATGCCTAAAATAAAGGTTAAGTTTCACTGTATTGTAGTAGGTTACGGCATGGCGGTTGGGGATTACATGGCGATAATTCGATCTAAGCTTGGCAGTGAGAGATCAGACAGCCATTTTCTTTCCTTTGCAAATTTTTACTAACTTACTTACAGGGGAGTTCCACAAAAGGGAGACATACTTGTACACATGTGGATGGTTATAGATAATAATATACCATATAGTTAACAGTATGTTGGACTTTCTTAGATTAATAACAGTTTTCATTTTACAGGGACGTTGTGGAAGGATTGTCAATCTGTCTAAAGTGTAATGGATATGGGTAGTACAGTGTCAAGTAAAAACCATGTTATTACGTTTACCTTTCATGAGATGATCCTTTGTGGAAGATGAAAGATACCTGTAACACCCAAAGCAAGCCCATGAACAGTAGGCACTTGCACAATTTCCTAGATCAAACAAAACTAAGGAGACCCACAAGATGATTGCTACAATGTGAAGAACATCATGAAACTACTGACAAAGAAACACAAATGTGAAAATTTAGAAAAACACACCCGAGGAACAACTGTGGATCAACGGCCTGGCAACATACTGGGATGTAAAAAGGAAAAGAGATGCGTATACTTGTATTAGACAGAGAACGTTCGTATGTCTGTCTGTCTGTTCATCAACTCAGTTTTCTGCACTTTCCCCAACCATGCTTCAAGGTGTCTTAGTGAAAGTTTGAACTTAAGTATTAGTAGCCATGAATGAAGTATCAGGGTGTTTGGTCAAGGTCAAGGTCATAGAAACTATCTTTAGCGGGGGCCGGTAAAGAATATGTATTGCTTTAGCAATACCAAGCATGCTTGTTGCAAATAGCAGTAGCTGAAAATCACAAGATTGAAAGCAGTTAGCGCGTCGGAACATAATCAAGGTTTGTTTACATAGTTAACGTGTTGGGTGGGAGACAATGTTAATTGTGCTCTTGCATAATGGGTAACAACTTCCCAAAGCAAATTCTCCGTCATGGTCATCTTATCATCCGAACGTTTGGACCAGTCTACAGTACATTGATGTATTGCTATGGAATGTTTAATTTTTGCCTCTGCAAGATATCGCTGAATATGCATTAGGAATCAACAGCGGTTGAGATACACATTTTGTTTGATTGGTGCTAGTTTATGATCAGCTCAGGGACAATGACAGCAGGGTACTGCAAAAATATTATTTCTGATATGACATATATGTACTATGTTAATGAACCGATATCACGTATACCTCCCCTCCCATGTATCACTTATACCTCCCTCCCATATTTCACTTACACCCCCCCTCGCAGGTATCAATTATACCTCCCCTCCCATGTATCACTTAAACTTCCCCTCCCAGGAATAATTTATACCACCCCTCCCAGGTATCACTTATATCTCCTCTCCCGGGTATCACTTATACCTTCCTCCCAGGGATCACTTATACCTCCCCTTCCCGAGTATCACTTATACCTCCCCTCTCAGGTATCACTTATACCTCCCTCTAAGGTATCACTTATACCTCCCCTCTCAGGTATCACTTATTGCCCCCCTCCCCCCTTCCCGGGTATCACTTATACCTCCCCTCTAAGGTATCACTTATACCTCCCCTCCCAGGTATCACTTATACCTCCCCTTCCAAGGTATCACTTATAACTCCACTCCCAGGTATCACTTATACCTCCCACTCCCAGGTATCACTTATACCTCCCCTCTCAGGTATCACTTATACCTCCCCTCCCATGTACCACTCATACCCCCTTCCAAGGTATCACGTATGTCCCCCTCTCCCAGGCATCACTTATAACCATCCACCCCCACCCCAATCTGATAAATCTTACATATTATTATAGTGATAAAATCTATACAACTCTGTACATGGATCAGATAAGACAATTCTAGTAACTAATTTGTAAAGTCTCATTATCTTCAGGAATCGGATTATCCAGACAATTTAATAATGTTTATGTATAATTACTTTTTTTATAAAATATGTTTTATATATGTTTGTTACAGATCAATATGGATTTATCGGTACTATTTGCTTGGGTATATTATGTGTTTTCGGCAATATCTGCGGTGGTGTATCCTTTGTTGCCAACAATGTTTGCTAGAATAATTTATCTAAGTATGTTTTACTTTTGTTTTTATTTATAGTATTTAACAAATATTGACTGGCAATGAGGGATATATGGGAGTAACGCAATATGTGTTGCATTATACCGACTATACGCCACACGATCACATACTATGCAGTAAACATATACATAACAAATCACCGAAACAATTTAAATATACATTAAGAAGGTCCATAAGCTAATGTGATGTTCAAACAGTATGTTATTATTCCCTGCGCCACAAGCAGTGGCATGCAAATTCATTTGCCGAGTTTAATCGTCACTATGAATGGTAGCTCACCGGTTACGATCAACCGAGAGCTAATGCTGTCACTCCGGCGTCCGCGCCGGCTACGGTGTCGGCGTCGGCGTCCCATCCCAAAACTTTCAAGTTTTTGGGGTAAGTTTTTTCAAAGCTTGTTAGTCCAAAAGTATACACCTCAAGCCCTTCTGATTTGGTTTATACATTTATTATAGGTCTAGAAATGATGTTATGGCAAAATCATGCAGAAAAAAATGTGATGTTTTCGAATTTTACCCTTTTGTGGACTTATCTTTTTTGGCACCAAAACCCACTTTAAAGTTTTTGGGGGTTAGTTTTGAAAAGCTTGTAAGTCCACACACTTCTTATTTGGTTTATGCATCCATTATAGGTCTAGGAGCGATATTATTTGACATACAATTTCAAAAGACATGCCTATACATACATAAACCATGAATGCATAGTGTGATTGCTGGCGCCGGTGAGCTTTCGCAATCATTGATTGCACTTGTGTTAATCATCTTTTTGCAAAACCACCTATTGAAATAAGAATTAACCAGACTTATTAGTCATCCTTGAATCAAATATACAACGGCAACAATGACCGGGCCCGGGGTTTGGCTACATATTTTTAATCAGCTGGATTCAAATACATTCTGCGCTGGTCCTCAGGGCCAACTGACCCTGACCTTTTGCCTAGTGACCCCGACCTTTTATTAGTACACTTTTGTTTAACTTCCACCAACTTTTAACAATAATGCAATTAAACATTTTCTGTGAAAATATGCAAAGATCTTAAGTAATGAAAACATAACTGTAAAAAGTTAAAGATTTGACCTTGAATTTTGATACTGTGATCTCGTCCTTTCCTTTTTTTATTAGTTGCTTAAATTTTACTAATTTTGTTTCATAGTTTCAAAGGGGTAAAAATGCCATATTTGACCTTGGCCTTTAACACAATGACTTGGTGTTTTCGCCGCATGATTAAATTAAAAAATCCGACCATCTTTACTTCGTAATATTGTAAAAAAATATATATTAATCAGAGAAAATATACCAATTTAGCCATGACCTACAAGTCGCGAAACCAGTTCATTTGACTAGGTATGTGGTCAGGGTCCTTATTCTTAAGTTTTGTCAAATTTTGCTTATTTTATTCATAAATGGAAAGATACAAATACCTTTTGACTAAAAAAGGTTTCTGAACAGCCAGATTGATTACGATATGGGCCAGGTGATAAGGGGTCTTAACATATATCTATATTGACCTCATTATCCTAATATAATGTGTATTGTTCAAACTGCTGGTAATTGTCAAAAGTTCACCAAGTCACTGTTATATGAATTGATCAATTGAAATATAACTATAATTTAAATTCTAAACAAAATAGATAGCATTCCTTTCACTGAAAGGTATATGTCATTTAAGCTTTCAGTTTCAAAGTTGTTTGCACATATAAGAAAGGTGAAGTGACTCCACGTCTACACTGTCCATTTAAAATAATTATCCATGGTTTTTTTTTTACGTAGGTTAAGTATGCTTAAAACTATTTTATACGAGTAACCATTGTTTAATTTTTCTTTTAATATTAAGAATTATGTTTCGAATAAGCAATAATTTCTGTTTCAGGTTATGATTGGAGTGGTGGCAGTATTGTTAAATATTTATTATGCATCTCCCTATATATTCATGGATTTGACATGTTTAAACAAAAACACACGTAAATGATGACAATATCATAATGAGATACCTATTACTCATATGTTTGCGTGGTTATATTATAGTTTTAAAGTGACATTCCTTTGCTGAAATTGCCTTATGCTATCAAACAAAACATTAAACGGAGTCTTGTTCTTGTTTACAACTAAAAGAAGTTATTAACTTTACCGTAATGTAACTTCGAGCCGTAGCATGAAAATTCATCACCGGCAATGACTATCAATACGAGCATATGCAGAAAAGCCACGAAAAAAAATATGGCGGACCTTGTTCCCTGAGTAAGCAATGCATTTGTGAGAAAATGAACATGGGGAACGTCTTAGATCGTCATTTAAATTTCGGCAACAAGATGAAAAGATGGAAGAGAGCGAAGGAGGCCGCGTCGAGCAAGGGATTCGACTCGTTATCCTGTTTACCGTATTGACAAATAATATTCGTTAAAGTTAGATATTACCTTATCAAACAACAACAAATGATTAGTATATATTTTGTTATCTTGGTACTACGACTTTAGCCATCTCCTTTAGTTACATGCTTGTCACACGTTTACTTGACGTACGTTTTTGTGTCCTTTGTTGTTCACATTTATGCGACTTTGTTCACGAGTAATTTTGTTGGCAATCTCGGAAGAGTTGCTTCCCCTTGTGTGAACTTTCCTGTGGCGGGAGGTGCGATTCGGTCTCTTCGACCCAAGCTATGAAACCAGCAGGATGTGTGGTAATTCCCCCTGTCATTCACTTAGTCGAATTGGAGCGTTTGGTGGCCTCTCCGGGTCTTTGTGAGCGGGGACGGCTACAACAGGGATCTGTGTGACCCTGTATGTGTTAAATGTAGACTTGTTTATTTGTTGTTAACCTGTTACCATATATAAAGTCTGTTGAAATCTTACAATTTTATTATTTTGTGTAATGTCGCAAATGTATTTGATATTCCTATCTCTTTTGATAGCTATGCGTGTTAACATAGCATACGTAATTGAGGAAAAACTTACCATACGTATTCATCACATCAGGTACCGATAACTTACATCAGTCGCTATGATGTGATCCGTTTACGGTTGTCTGTGATGTCAGGTAATATTTAAATTAAGCGTAGGGAATGTAAATGACTATTCCAGTGCAGATGCACAGCGGTTTTGCTGATTTCCTGTACAAATATAATACTTATTCCATCACAGTCACAAATATTAATGGAAGCTTTACATCTCATAAATTACTGCGCAGCTCATATCTGCCGTCCGAAAGAGGAATGTCCCTTTTATGAATCTATTTAGTTATATTTCAAACTTTTATTACGATCAATATTCCCCAAAACGTTAACAATATATGAATAATGCATATGGAAATAATCACTGCGAAAAAGTCAAAATAGTGTATGATTATCACGCGCGTTAAATCGACGGAAAACTAATTCGTTTAAAATAACATATTTTATTTTATTAAATAGGTCTTCAGAACGGTTAGCTCTGAAATGGATGCATCAGGTAAGTTGATGATGAAGTAATGCACAATTGTATTCAAATGTTACATGATTGGTATTTCAACCGTTGGAAAAAGAAAACAAAAACAAACAAAAAACAAAAAAACAAAAACAAAAAAAAACACGAAAGCTGTGTCTTTGATTTTGGATATAATTTTATAACTGGATTGAAACATTTCAGAGAAACAGTATGTCACATACCGGTTCGAAATGTAAATGTATGTGTTGTGTAAGTATAACATTTGTAACCTTTTAAATTACGCGCCGATTTCCCTCGCGTACATTTTGTATGTTACTGCGCTTGCGAGGACACGAAGGTAGGCATAGCGGGCAGCCATATTGACAGGTAGAGATGTGAATATATTGGGAAAGCCATAGGGAGCGTGAAATTCAGCCACGGTAAGTTAATATGTTTTATTTCAGGGTATTTGTCGTATATAGGGACCACAGAACCAAATCAAAATAGAATGTGGGTTTTCCCCGTTTTGGCAGAAGATTAAATAGGAAGGTGAATACATCGGGGCCTAATGATTGGATATTTAGATAAGAGAAGTTTCCAAAGTTTTAATATGTGGGTTGGGCAATACATGTAGATGTAAAATATATAGAAAAAACAGTAATTTTTTTTCTAGCCTGTTTTTGTCAGGGGGAGTTAAGTAAGTGTGTATTTTGTTGTTAATTTAGATGAATTTTTGGTGCTGAATTCAATACATGATGGCGGCCCCCATATAAAAAAAAAGTTCAAATTGGTAGAATTTTTTATAATTCCATTTAGAGGTTTCCGAGATGACATACTTCAAAATTATTGCTACTGGACCAGTGTTGAAAACTCCATTTAAGCAGAAAAGTGATAAACGTTAACATTACCGTTTATGGGAAATAATTTGGTTCCGTGGTCCCTATATGAACGACCGTGAGTGTTTATGTGTATAAGCTCGCTCGTGGCAAGTTATTGGTAGTACTGAGCTAACAGGTGCGCGTACGTTATATCGAGAGCGGTTATGTGTATTGCCATGTTTGTATAAAATAACTATTGAATGAATGTTAATTATATTGTTAGGGTATAGTCTTATAGGGATTGCTATTTATATATTGTAGCTCCATGCCAATGCCCATATCATGACCATGTCCTGTCAACGCTATATACATACCTATTATCTATGAGCTGACGATGAATGTATGGAGGGCATGAACAGCCGTATGCAGACGATTGTTTACCAAAATGGACACATGTTTGTCTTCTTATAACGCCTGGCGGTGTGGTACTACAATGACTGTTATGTCGTTGCAGGTGTTCTGATATTCGCTGACACATGTATCTGAATATAATGGAGGCCCAGCTGTGTGTTGTGGCTATATTAATTGTCTGGTCATTCATTGATTGATTTACGACCATTTAATGAGAACGTTCGACTTGTCTGTGCTATATGTTCATGCTGCTGGTGTCTTTTTGTTTGGTGAAACTCTCTCCATGCGGTACCTAATAGCTGACAGGTGATTTGAATTTCACAGACATCTATGGAACATCAGTGGGGACAACAACATGAATACTCCAAGAGGTCCAGGAGGGTTATATTGACATTGATGTGTGGGATCTACAGCGCCAGTAACCACCAGTGCTCTATGAACTTTAGAGATGTTAGGTGTAAATATATTTGTGTAGTATAGCGACCAGTGTTGTGAATATATTAGTGAAGCATAATATTAGAGTGAGACATCATCATTAGAGTGAAAGAAAGACTATCGTGTGTGCAAATGTGTATTATATTGTATAGTTGTACATTCACTTTGTAAATTGTAATAAATGTAAATATTGTAACCCTTTGTCTATTTCATTTGTTAAATATGTTGCAATCCGTCTCCGTTAGGTTACACAATGTAATTCTGTGATTGTGCAAAGTGGGGATAGTTCACAATTCTTCAAAAAAGAGGGAGAGTATGTTTGTTTGCAACCTAATCGCTCCATATCTTTCGGTTCTCTTTTTGGGGATTTTTCCATAACAGGACATATAAGAACATTTAAGATTTCCAAAAAATGAAAGAAATGTAGTCGTTAAAAATCTATCTGACAGATGACCCATCCAAGCGTGTATGGGCTCATTAAATATCCCCATGGATCGAAAGTCTATTTACCTACATCGGGAACATGGCAAACTATCCGACATTCTTTAAAAATAGAAACTCACTTGGTACATTTAACTGTGTATCATTACATATTATTTACTGACATTTTAAGGGTGTTTTGTAAATATCTTTTGAAACATGAAAAAGTCTGGCCAAATCAGTGGATAAGTATTTACGTACAAGATCAATTTTAGACATGCTTTATGGTTAAACGAAAAAAATGTAGTCATGATTATTTTATTTTTCAAAAAGTTTGATAAACAAGGGGAAGTGCAGTAGTTTATTATTAGAAACAAAGTCTGTTATTATTTCCTTAGTTGTCTAAATATTAGAGAAATATATATTGTTACAGGATTACAATAGTATCATTACAGCTATAAATGGAACCGTGGTCAATATAATTCATTCCAAAATAAAGAATGCAGCTATCCGTGGTCCTGATGATGGATTGTCTGTGTGTGGTGCTTGTACGTATGTTGGGGGCAGAGGAGAGTGGTAGGTTGTGGTTATTACAGCTACGGTGTGCATAACAAACCTCAGGTATCGAGAGTGAATTTTTCAAGCATTTATGTCATTCTTTTTAGTTTCATCAGGTTATGGAAAACAATGTTTGTAAACTGTATGAATCCGCGCAGCAAACATTTTTCCCTACCCCTATGAAACTAAAAACAAATTGATATCAACGCCATAATTAATTTTGGAAAATAAATTTCTTATTTAAAAAAAAAAGTTTTATGTACAATTTTACTGGTTTTATATGGGATTATTTTTCTCAAATCAATACGAAACGTCTATTGTATTGTGACCTCACATTTTTCTCACCATTTTTGAAATTATTTTCATAGTGGTTTGAAAAAAATTCCCAACCAATCAGAAAGCTGCATTCTGCTGCAAACAATGGAAAATTAATTATTAAACTGTGATGTGTTAATCATAAGAATGGTGTTCAAATTCCATGTATCGGGTTTATATAACATTCATTGATTTATTATCATACTTATTTTAAACCTAATATGGATTTATTTCACAATTATGATGTCATAACCCGTTATCTTTTTCAGAAATACATGGTGACATTCCACGTAGTACCTCAATGTTTGAAATAGAAATATTACCCTGCATAATTATCTGTCTACCCCTTGACACGTAATACTATGATGACGATAAACCGGCAATTTATTCACGGCACGCCAACAATATGTTTCATTACTGTATCATATAATAGTTGAACAGCTGAACCCTGCATAAATTAAATACTATGATGGATGGAAAATAATTATCTCCAACACTGAAGATGTGATATAAAAATACCCAACCATCGGCGATATACTTGATTGTTTATCTCCCGACAGAGTCAAAGGTTAGTCAACCTGAAAGGTCACTTATATTGCTGGATACGTTTCTATTTCACCCTTCAGGTGGGATATGATAGTATACATGTGATATTGTCAAAATGTGTAGCATAGAAATTGTTCGCAATGTTTGGTGTCTTCATGCGGCGATCTGTTTATGGAATCAAATCTATTATCAAAAACATTAATTACACCTGTAGAGAAAATTACATCAAATAACTGCCCATGTCCGACAGCATCAATATTGTGTTTTCATTAATATCAATCGAAATAACGAGAATACCTATTTTTGCAGCGCCAACATATCCTGAAGATAAGTTCAAACCAAAACAGTAAATAACACGACTGCAAGTTTGACATTGGTTTCCTTTTATTAGGCTGCGTATGTCAAGTCTATAACACAAATAAATGATTCAAATCCTCACTCAGTAGCGGATGTTTACTGATACATGGGACACATACACAGTTCACAACAGCATTGTTTAAAATAATATATCATATTTATTGAATTTAAATGATGATAGTTATTTTGTATGAAATATCAGCAAGTATCATATTACATTGATGAAAACGACTCCAAACACAGCTGTTACGGATAACCACATCATGGGGACCTTCTTGTTTTCTTTTTTATCATTACGACCAATTTACTAACAATGAAGATACATGCCAAAATAAAGAGGCGAAGTATAACAGAAATAAAAGAACTGTTTTTTTCACTAAAGGAAGCGAAGATAAAAGAATTGAAGTTAAACAATTAAAAAATATTGCAATATGCCTGTTATAAACGCATCATTCATTTCACTTGTCAATCAATCTCATTTGTTTTTGACGGCGTGACAAAAATATCCCTATGACATACGTAATCAACAATACAGACGACTGTATCAGAAGAACGTACACGAACCACATTGGTGAACGATGTTCCATCAGTGTTCCTATAATAACCGGATTGATGGTGGCGCCACAATCAGCTGCTATGTTGAAATATGACGAAATGTGTCCAGTCACCGGAAAGAAATCTTCTTCCGTCCACGTGAATACTGTGGGAATCATGACTGCAAAGAAAAACCCTATGAATGCCACGGACACCCAAATGCCGATGTCCAACGATTGTTGACCACACCATAGCAAGATGGACAGAGCTATCGAAACTAGCAAACACAGTATTCCAAAGATGCTTTTTGGATTTAAATATGGCACCCAGAAAATTGCTACTAGTCTTCCTAGCCCAATACAGCTATAAAAGACACACAAGACATAAGATGCATTGGATTTAGACCAGTTTAACTGTGTTGTACAAAATGCAGGGAGGAAGCCAGAAAAGGATTCCTCTATCGCCGTGTAGACTCCTGCCATCAAACCCATGTTCAATAGGATGATCAGTTTCCGGTAAATTGAAATATCTCGCGATGACGTCACTTCTGCTGAAACTCTCTCAGAATAAATGTCAGGTTTGAAACTGAAGAACATTGTAAGGTAAGCAAAAGCAACAAACATGATGATACCGCTGGATATGACGTACGCATGAAACAACTGAGATGTTTGAGAAGCTGAAACCTGGGATTCTTTTATTGTTACGTTGCCAGAATAGACTCCGCTACTACTCATATAGCTTATATGTTCAACATATTTGGCTAGATTAGTTGTTATGGTAATGTTTTCAGGACCTGGTGTGTGGTCGTAAAAGGTTTTCTTTTTTGCGAGTGATCTTGGTGACAAAAACTGTGCCGTCACGAGAGGGGAAATAACTCCTCCGACGGAGTCGCTGAAATACATCGCCTGCATAAAACTCCGTCCACCATCTCCCCAGACTGCTAACATCTCCGCATTTACCGCTTTGTATATGAAATGAATATATGCATACATAAAATAATGATAGATAACAATACAATTGATATCTGTATATAAATACATATACTAACGGAAAAGGAAACACAATATCGGTTTGTCAGATATAACTTGGTTTAATTCAACTAATGTCTACACTGAGCTACCTTCGTTCATTGCGAAAATGTTCTTCGGTTACAATTAGGTATATCGTGACCCCGTGCGATGCTGCATACTTTCAGCAGGTTTTTTTTTCAGAAAAGAGTACAACCAGTTATCCTTGCTCGATATGTGCTGATCAATTACTTCAAATCGAACATTGGAATAGTACAGATCAGTTATATAACATTTCGAAGCGATTACACAGTAAAATATCGTGATTGAACGAAGCCGGCCCATTACTCTGATATTGTATGTAGTCCAGCAATATGGAGTGCATGAGACAATGTCCCGTTTAATCGAACGTTAAAGAGAAACAAGAAAATTGGGTGACCATCCCGCATTACGTCGTGATGTGTTAAAGAGGCATATGGTTCCCTCACCCCCGTAACCAATATCTGACGATTATCCCTGTGGTAACTTTTGCCATGACGTTTTTATCGACGTCATGGTAAGCGACAGACTGACGCTTGCGCAACGGAAACCGAGAGATTCGGGGAAGGGGCTGAAATGGTACAGATATGGATATTCGTCTTTCGTTGTTATCCATTAACGTAACCCTATGTTGCAGCAGGATAACTCGAGACATCACGTTAATAGGCTTTGTCGTGTCTTTTTGGTCAAAATAACGTTCTTGTTCTTAATTGGCCACCATACAACCCAGATATGTCCCCAATCGAGCATTTGTGAGACAAACTAGACAGGAGGGTTAGGAAGCGCGTCAACGTTCCATATCATGTCACTCTTCTCACGTAGGATATTTTTCTTGGGTGAAATAAAATAAACAAAGGTGAAATAAACACTTTGGATAATGCTAGGGCTGGGCACACACGCTACTGATTTGGATCAAGAAACGGTTACGGTACCCTTATATAATAGTATTCACGCAAAAAACTGTCTGGTACAAAAATGATCAAAATGCATTCAGTAATGATGAAGTTATAGGGAAAGCCGCAACATGAACACATCATCAAAATTAATGTGAAAAGATAACTATCGAAAATACATTTGCGTTCCTTTTTTCCGCAAGTACATGCATACATCAGCAGATCAGAAAATAATATCAATCAAATAAATGGATAAAATAGATCAATAAACAAACTTATTAAATTATTTCAAAACTGCAAAAAATATTAATTCTTGAACATATAACTTGATACGTTAAGTTATTCAGGCATATTTTCAAAGAAATATATGTTTTAGCGAAGCGTATCAAGGCCATTATCTTTTCATGTTTACCTGAATCAATTATTCCGTTACAGAATCCTACGACGGTATGTGCTGTTACCATGGCGACGTGTATGCAGCACCAAGGAATAGCGGCCATGGATATGGCGGCAAGTGCTAAGGCCAGAAACTGTATCATAAATTTGTCGACATGGTTGCAGATAGCTCCATACGTGAAGGACCCGACAATGAACCCAAAACTAAGGAAGGTGATGTAAAGGGATGATTGATCGAGGGTGACAGATGTTATTTTCTGAAGATCAAGCAAAGCTGTACTCGTCTGGGCTAGAATCCAACCCTGTAAATAAGCAAATTTTAGTGATGGAAAGACATTCATTTTGAATACGAATCTCAAAGATATAAAACATTTGACCTTATCTTCGAAAAATGGTTAATCATTGAAAAAGAGAACATTTCAGTGGCAAATAAGTTGCTTGATTACTGACGAAACGGTTTGAGAGTAACACATGCCAGTCCTTATAACGTAATAATTATGCATATATAAATACATTAATACAACAGCACGGATTTAAAACTATTGTTTTAATAACTGCTGTTACTATTAAATTGATACTTGAACACCTGTCGGTAATAAACAGTAATAAGATACAACATAGCAAGAGCTTTGATAAATAGATACAATATGTTCATTATGTAATATGATATGATACTTTGAATAAGTCCAGGCCTATAGTTGTTATGCAATCAATATCTTCAAGAGAGCAATCTATATTCTTTCGGCAGATGATATTGTACAATCATGTGGCGTTGAACCTGCGTCTCAATACAAAGCGGTCATGTGCAAAACAAAACGTGAAATTGATAGAATCATAAAATGTTCTCCATTAATACACGGACACAAGTAGCAATATTTGATAATCTTTAGAAGTGGCATTTATTTAATGCATTTAAAAGTAAACTATTTCAAAATAAATTTTAATTTTTATTATTTTTTTTAAATAACTCTCATGAAAAAAATCTTGAATGTATGCCTTACATTGGATTTGAAACTACTATTGATAAAGCGCAAAACCAAATCAAAATTCTAATGTCATTCACGTGGAGCTCAGAAGAAACGGCGGGCGTTTAGCTTATTTAGAATGTGTTTGGAAGTTTTGATACACCGGAATATGAAATTGATCTTATAACTCCTTGGAAGCAGTATCCGTCTGTGTCTATATTTATAAATTTTACACAAAAACACAGTTATCTAGCACAGAGGAGCAGTTTGATATTAGGAGTATGCTTACATTTTGTCATCAAAGTTGTTTTCGATCAGAAACTCACTTTCATGAATCCATCTTCGATGTATGAACGAAATATGCTCCCGTATAGTCAACAGCCAAGTACTTAAATTGCAATCATGTGGAAAGGTACTCTCATTACCAGAGAACGGATGCGTTACTTATGTTGAGGAATGGGACACTGTAGTGTAAAGTGAAGCAAAATCAAATGTCTTGATGGAAGAAACGTTATTTAGTAGCAGATGTTCAAGATGAATCAAATATCTTTCCAAATCAACATCACTTTAATAATTCCAATTCAGTATGTTAATAGGATAGTATATAATCATAAAAGTATATACCCGACTCTAATGGCTTTGGATTAGTAGTAAGAGGTTTATACTATCAAGCATACTACTGGGGCCAACAATAAAATGTGTATAAGGATTTAGGAGGACGAGATAGATTTGCAATTCATCTCATTATCGGGTATTATGAGAAATTTCAATACTGAATCATTAAAAGGATTTGATATTGTGGAAGCATGGTAAAATACGAAGTCATGTTTTGTGTGTGTGTTTTGGTTTTGTTTTTGATTTTGTTACAGTGATATTAACTAGACTGATTGAATGAAATACACGTCATCAATATATAAATATCTAAAAAAAAATATAAATATCTAAATATCTATAAATATCTAAATATCTATAAATACCCAAAATATAAAATATTTGTTTTTTATTCATACAGACTGCAAAACAGCAAGATACAAAGAAATATACCGAACTATTGAAACCAAAATTACAGAGCCGGTACGAATAATTATTAAATATGAACAATCTGATCTCGCCATATCGTAAAAGAAGAGAAGTGTACGTATGCCAAACGGTTAAAACCATCGGCAACTGTTAGAAGAGATGGTTTCAAAACTAAATGAATGAAAGAAACACCTAAAGTGACCAATAACAAACAAAACAACGGCGCACAGCCTTGCTTAATAAGAATCATATACAATTGAATACATATTTAGACAGATGAAATGGCTAAAAATATTATACAGTATTCCCTAACGTCCAATTCAATACAAATACCTGTTCCGGGGTCTACTTTGTAAAGAAAGATTATAGCATTATCGTAGAACCTTTTCGAATTTTTCGAAATACATGCATACAGGTATGTAAACAAAGCAATAGTTGAAATCAAAACTCAGGTAAGCTAGCAATCTTACTTACATAGTTTAAGATAACGATATATACGCTAACTTTGCATGCATCCATTGCTAGCTTAAATTTACTTAATTAAGGATCATATTGTCTAGTATGCTTACACAAATGAGATAGGCTAACACATACAACCACTGTAGAAACATTTCTGGCAATGGCGATATGTTAATGCCAATTTTGCATGCATTCACTGATAGCATACCTTTATTAAATTCAGGATCACATTGTCTAATATACTTACACAAATGAGGTAGGCTAAACACATACAACCACTGTAGAAGAATTTCTGACAATATTTGTCTTTTTTCGTCCGTTCCCTTTTTTCGGTCATCATCTTGTAAATCCGGATTTTATTAGGAACCTTTTTTTTCTACTTTTCTTAATACAAGTAGACAGCAATTACATTCCTGAAAAATCGGAATTCAAACAGCAGGCGACGAATATATGTTTTTCGATGTTATACTGTAACCTCCAAGTTTCTTGTCACTAATGCAAATCATGAGATCCTTCATATACGTAAGGTACGTTTGGGTAAAACGTGACTAAACGTGAGTAAAACGTGAGCTGAACGTGAGTAGAACGTGGGTAGTCAGTAAATCAGTATTCGATCACCGTATGGCGATAGTTAGTGAAGACTCAGCTGATGGCAATATATTTTACGCTGGTAATTCATGTTAAACTCCTCCCACTATCGTTTCCCAATATTATGATTGGGTAAGTGTATACAACGATACATATACATGTACATCAAATCTTCATTCAGACATTGAATAGCCGACCTGTGGAAATTCATTACCATTAATTAAACTTTGATCCGTCTTCACCAATGATCATTGCCCTTGATTCGTCTGTAGTCTAATAAATATAACCATTGTCCTTTGATCCGTCTGTAGTCTAATACATATAACCATTGCCCTTGATCCGTCTGTAGTATAATAAATATAACCATTGTCCTTGGTCCGTCTGTAGTGTAATACATATAACCATTGTCCTTGATCCGTCTGTAGTCTAATAAATATAACCATTGTCCTTGGTCCGTATGTAGTCTAATAAATATAACCATTATCCTTGGTCCGTCTGTAGTCTAATAAATATAACCAATGCCCTTTGATCCGTCTGTAGTCTAATAAATAAAATCATTGGCCTTGATCCGTCTGTAGTCTAATAAATATAACCATTGTCCTTGATCTGTCTATAGTCTAATAAATATAACCATTGTCCTTGATCCGTCTATAGTCTAATAAATATTAACCATTGCAATTGATCCGTCTGTAGTCTAATAAATATAACCATTGCCCTTGATCCGTGTGTAGTCTAATAAATATAACCATTGTCCTTGATCCGTGTGTAGTCTAATAAATATAACCATTGTCCTTGATCCGTCTGTAGTCTAATAAATATAACCATTGTCCTTGATCCGTATGTAGTCTAATATATATAACCATTGTCCTTGATCCGTCTGTAGTCTAATATATATAACCATTGCCCTTGATCCGTTTGTAGTCTAATAAATATAACCATTGCCCTTGATCCGTCTGTAGTCAAATAAATAAAATCATTGGACTTGATCCGTCTGTAGTCTAATAAATATAACCATTATCCTTGGTCCGTCTGTAGTCTAATAAATATAACCAATGCCCTTTGATCCGTTTGTAGTCTAATAAATATAACCATTGCCCTTGATCCGTCTGTAGTCTAATAAATAAAATCATTGGACTTGATCCGTCTGTAGTCTAATAAATATAACCATTATCCTTGGTCCGTCTGTAGTCTAATAAATATAACCAATGCCCTTTGATCCGTGTGTAGTCTAATAAATATAACCATTGCCGTTGATCCGTCTGTAGTCTAATAAATAAAATCATTGGACTTGATCCGTCTGTAGTCTAATAAATATAACCATTGTCCTTTGATCCGTCTGTAGTCTAATAAATAAAATCATTGGACTTGATCCGTCTGTAGTCTAATAAATATAACCATTATCCTTGATCTGTCTGTAGTCTAATAAATATAACCATTGTCCTTGATCTGTCTGTAGTCTAATAAATATAACCATTGCCCTTGATCCGTCTGTAGTCTAATAAATATAACCATTGTCCTTGATCCGTCTGTAGTCTAATAAATATAACCATTGCCCTTGATCCGTCTGTAGTCTAATAAATATAACCACTGTTCTTGGTTCGTCTGTAGTCTGATCAATATAACCACTGTCCTTGATCCGTCTGTAGTCTAAAAATATAATCATTGTCCTTGATCCGTCTGTAGTCTAATAAATATAACCATTGTCCTTGGTCCGTCTGTAGTCTAATAAATATAACCATTGCCCTTGATCCGTCTGTAGTCTAATAAATATAACCATTGTCCTTGATCCGTCTGTAGTCTAATAAATATAACCATTGTCCTTGGTCCGTCTGTAGTCTGATCAATATAACCATTATCCTTGATCCGTCTGTAGTCTAATAAATATAAGCATTGTTCTTGATCCGTCTGTAGTCTAATAAATATAACCATTGTCCTTGATCCGTCTGTAGTCTAATAAATATAACCATTGTCCTTGGTCCGTCTGTAGTCTAATAAATATAACCATTGCCCTTGATCCGTCTGTAGTCTAATAAATATAACCATTGTCCTTGATCCGTCTGTAGTCTAATAAATATAACCATTGTCCTTGATCCGTCTCTAGTCTGATCAATATAACCATTATCCTTGATCCGTCTGTAGTCTAATAAATATAAGCATTGTCCTTGATCCGTCTGTAGTCTAATAAATATAACCATTGTCCTTGATCCGTCTGTAGTCTAATAAATATAACCATTGTCCTTGGTCCGTCTGTAGTCTGATCAATATAACCATTATCCTTGATCCGTCTGTAGTCTAATAAATATAACCATTGCCCTTTATCCGTCTGTAGTCTAATAAATATAACCATTGCCCTTGGTCCGTCTGTAGTCTGATAAATATAACCATTTTCCTGGATCCGTCTGTAGTCTAATAAATATAACCATTGTCCTTGATCCGTCTGTAATCTAATAAATATAACCATTGTCCTTGATCCGTCTGTAGTCTGATAAGTATAACCGTTTTCCTCGATCCGTCTGTAGTCTAATACAAATAACCATTGTCCTTGATCCGAGTGTAGTCTAATAAATATAACCATTGTCCTTGATCCGTCTGTAGTCTAATAAATATAACCATTGTCCTTGGTCCGTCTGTAGTCTGATAAATATAACCATTATCCTTGATCCGTCTGTAGTCTAATAAATATAACCATTGCCCTTGATCCGTCTGTAGTCTAATAGATATAACCATTGTCCTTGGTCCGTCTGTAGTCTGATAAGTATAACCATTTTCCTCGATCCGTCTGTAGTCTAATACAAATAACCATTGTCCTTGATCCGTGTGTAGTCTAATAAATATAATCCTTGCCCTTGATCCGTCTGTAGTCTAATAAATATGACCATTGTCCTTGATCCGCCTGTAGTCTAATAAATATAACCACTGTCCTTGGTCCGTCTGTAGTCTAATACATGTACATATAACCGTTGTCCTTGATCCGGCTGTAGTATAATAAATATAACCATTGTCCTTGATCCGTCCGTGGTCTTATACAAATAACCATTGCCATTGACCCATACATGAGCTAGTAAAACTTCCATGATCCTTTACCTGTCTTTGGTTCGTCCGTGGTCTATTTTTGCTGACATGACTCTTCTTAAGAAGAACGTATAAGATAGCTTAAATCATCTTTATTAAGCGTCTTCAATTAATCAAAAAAATATGCAGAGCAACTACAATGATGGAAAAAGCATGCACCGTAGTACTGTTATTCGACAGGGGTACTGTTTTCAACTACACCCTTTAAGTATCCATCGATGTTGTAAGCTAATTGTGCATTGTCAAAACTACAAATGTATCACCACGGGAAAAGGATTTGACACGAAACCCCCTATCTATACTGACAACATCCCTTCGCGAATGCTTTTGGTTGCCAGACCAAGTCAATGAAAACATAATGCCCGTATGGGTAATACATATACTATTTCATCTGAACATAAACTTGATATCACAATATGAGAATTATGATTGATTTGAAACAAAACTATGTGTATCGCTGTTTTAATCAATAAAATTTACATTTGAATAAAACTATTGAGCTGCGCTAGCATGAGATTAGAAAATGCTTTTACAAAAATGTTGGGCAAGATATTTATCTTAATAAATGTTCCTATCACGTGAGTCTACCTCGTTTGTCATTTCACTGTTGGTCCCAGTAAGGGGCAAGATAAATGGACTTTGTCCGAGAAGTCTGCGACATGGATGTATTTATAAATTCACTCGACGCTGATGTCTTATCGCAGAAGCAGAGGATGTAGTAATCAAACACTTTCAGTACAACATGAACGAATCCTTTCATTGTTTCCGCTATGGCATTTACAACAGATAGAGCTGATGTCGAATCTATCTATTTGGCTATACATTTCAACACACCAAGCACTGGAATGGCAAACGTTCATAATACGACACAAGAGACTGAAGCAAATATGCCATATCGACGAGTAAGTCATTGAGCCATTTTAACGTAGATAAAGGCAGATGGGCTAAAAGCTGTCCTCTCAAAATTTAGACAATATATTCCCAATATGAACCTGATTAGAGCATACGTGTGTTGAGGGTCAGTTGGTGGTAATCAAAACCAAACTTTCTGGCCATAGACGTAAACTCATCAGCGTTAAAGACATCCACTAGATACACTAGTGTAGTCATTGGAAGTGTGGCTATTTCCTCCATGGCCACGGTTGTCGGGTCATTATAGTACTTGACAGCGTCACCCTTTGTAGGTTCTGAACAAACGTTTTCAAGACTTCAAACAAACCATTGGTTATCTACCTAGAATAAGCTGACCGCGGAAGTCATAGATTGGCATGAAGAACTTACCAATGCAAAAAAAAGGACATGTTAAAACGGGGATGAAACCATGTATGTCCCGAATAACACAGGCTACACAAGCTAATGTAACAGACTTCTTCGCAGCAAGTTCGTCGAACTTTGCTGTGCAGCATACTACATATTAATTAGCATCATTGTTAGATTATGTATGTATGAACAAATCGAAATATAGTTTATGAAACGTTGATGCTTTGATAAACAGCATTCGACCTCGACCATCTTAAATTTGTCCATGAGTTATTATGCTGATATCAAGAACATGAAGCCTAAATACGTAATATTTGCGAGCAACCTTACAACATTCGTATGAAATGAAAAAAATATTATTATACCTCAGACTTGTATCACAGCTTCTGATTAGTGAAAACCATGTCACGTGATTAAAAACATTCGTTATGTCAACCACAACTTGCCAAATAATTCATTATTGACTTGCTGTCGCTTTCGAAACATCATGTCACCCTCTGAATATCATAGTGTCACCCTCTCGTGAGCCCTCCAAAATCGTTATGTCACCCTCTCATGAGCCCCAACTCGGAACTCTCTTCCGTAACGTCTTCAAAAGTAGTCGAATCAGAGAAGTTCCGAGTATTCTGCTTGACAACAACAATGGCTGCCGGCGGACGCTATCGTCTGCCAACAGAGGAGGAATTGGCGAAATTATTGCAAGAAAAGGATTCTAAAAACACCAAAAGGGTCATCAATGTGGCCGTGGATTCCTTTAGACATTTCCTATCTGCAACAGGTAGGCCTAGACCAAGGATTGTGAAAACTTCGACGTCCATATATTGAAAGTTCAACTGGGAGAATTTTATGCCGGGTCCAGAAAGACGATGGGGTACCTCTTAAAAACTTTTCTTAAAAACTGTTGATAGTAATAAATAAACTTATTGATACCAAAATTAATTCACTTATGTTTTTTTCGGTATAATAAAACAATTACTGCCCTTGTTCCGAGTTGACATGAATATTTGCCCACCCTTGAGGTGTCATGTCGTGAATGGTCTGGTGTGCGTCACTGTAAAGCAATGTATGGATGGGTACTAATATTTCATATATGAAATATCTATCGGATCATATAGCAGATATCAGGAGTCCCGTATTACCGGGAATATCTTGTTGGCAACGGGTGGGGAAATTGAAACGTTCTCTGTGTGAGTGTCTCTCTCTCTCTCTCTCTCTCTCTCTCTCTCTCTCTCGTCTCTTTGTTTCTCCCTATCAGTCTGTCTGTCTCTGCGTGTCTCTGTCTCCCTGTTTGTCAGGCACTGTCTGTTTTTTGTCCCTGTCCGTCTCACCCTTCTTTCTGCCTGTCTTTGTCTGTCTGACTGCTAGTCTTTGTCTGTCTGTCTGTGTGGCTCAGTCTGTCTTTTTCTGTCTGTCTGTCTGTCTCTCTCTCTCTCTCTCTCTCTCTCTCTCTCTCTCTCTCTCTCTCTCTCTCTCTCTCTTATAAATATACTCATATGTGTTAACATGTTATTGATCAAAACGAACCTTATTCAATCATGCAATAATGCCCAGGTATCATTATGCGGAACAATATATTTATTTTACATTGCTATGTTGTTTTTTTTTCATTTTGGATTATATTCCGTTGATCAACCTGATACTGCCACAGCCAATCGATTTCTTTCCAATGATGCTTTTAGTTTCTTTTATACCTCTTCTGTTATTATGAATTAATTAATTTAATGGAACAATGAGTACACTTTGCGCGTGACTGACAGTTTTGTAGTAATGACCGATTTTATACTGACTCATTTTATATTGACTCATTTATATTGACCAATTCCATATTGACTCATTTATATTGACCCATTGTATATTGACAAAGGATATCCCAGCCAAATTTCATTTTCCATATTGACCTAAACAAAGGAATGGTTAATCAAATAATAGTTTCAAATGTCACAAGACGGCTCTTAAAGCATCAAGATCAGCACGATATTCGCACCTTTTGGGAAGGAACTTTTTAACATATGGTGCACATTTCACTTGTACAATAACTAGGTATAAAATACAAATATTTGTTGAAAGATCGTTCCCATCATACAATTGGCATTTTCAAGGGAGGGAGCTATGCCTCCTCCCTTGGCCAATATTGCAGACCACTAACCTTAACAGAACAAAACATCTTTCAAAACACTACAAGCAGTGGTTGTAGCTTAGTGAGATGATTATATTTTGTTTCATGACGTTTGTCCTTTATTTGATAATATCAACACTACTGTATCCCAATAAGTGTTCTATGCCAAACGATCATACAAAATAATAATGAAACCATGATTCAAAACCAAAAGCGATAAAAACGAAGACACCGGCAATATATCACTGGAAAAAAATGTTCGTACCCATGCAAGGGAAGCCGATATGCTACAGTCTAAAAGCAGGAAATTACTATCATCAATTTTGATAGTCATTCTTATTGCACAGCTAAGTCTATCAATTACCAGTATTGACCATGTTAACATAACATTCATTTTGAAATCAAGGAAATATAGCATATATGACATAACTCGATCATTACATAAAAGGTAACCAATACCTTCAGTTTCAAAACCAAGCTGTCTGATAAAAGTGAATATCTTAATTCGAAATAGAGAAAAATATTTTCCCATTTAATAGGCTCTATGATAAACGAGAATTTCTTAATTAAAAAAAAAATCTCATTTTAAAGATAGCAACATTCCTGCACCACCATTACCACTATGTTCGTGACAAATAACGAATGCTGACGAAGATATTAACAAGGTATTATGGCCGACTTCATTACCTCGTTTGGAAATGTTCGTTCACTTGAGCGATATGAAGTCAGATGTGTACGATACATGTTGATATACCTAGTAGTTTTTGTTGTCTCGACATCAATCTCACTTTGTACATTGACATTAAATGTTACCTATTTTGTGTGATTTCTTCTGTAGCAGGGTAAATGTTTGACTTTTGTGATGATTTCATTTAATAGAAGTGCCAATGCTGAATTCTGTTTATACTTTCAGCTAAAATAACATACTTCATATCAATCGCTTGATGTGTAAGATATTTTTTTAAACGACAATTAATAATTCAGTGCAACAAAAGTGTACGAAACATAAAACTGTTATAACAGTGTAGCTATTAAAAGGCAATGTCCCATGAGACACATTTACCTTACTACCAAGGGATGTCGTGATAGTTATGACATACATGTAGAACACATATAGCGTAGCGTTATCTTAGACAACTGGGCAGGACAACTAATGGATGTTGTGGTGTTGATTACATAGAATACACATAACCTACCGTTATCTTAGACAACTGGGTAGGACAACTAATGGAGTTTGTGGTGTTGATTACATAGAATACATTAAGTCCCGTTATCTTAGACAACTGGACAGGACAACTAATGGATGTTGTGGTGTTGATTACATAGAATTCACATTACGTACCGTTATCTTAGACAACTGGACAGGACAACTAATGGATGTTATGGTGTTGATTACATAGAATACACATGACGTCCTGTTATCTTAGACAACTGGGCAGGACAACTAATGGATGTTGTGGTGTTGATCACATAGAACGCATATTACATACCGTTATCATGGATATCTGTGGAAGAAAACCAATGGCTGTTGTGATGCTAGTGACACTATGGTCGTTTTTTTGCAAGGTAAGGCAGTTGATCTCAAGTTAGTCAACATTTTCAAGATATGATGTCTTATACAATGATAAATAGGCAGTGCAGTAGCATACTTGTATATGTTTGATCTAGGAAACGTCGGTATACTTCCTAATCTTGACTTTAGGTCTAATTCCAATAAACTCTATTCCATGTGACAATACAACCAAATAAACCAGTTGAGTATAACTGTGATTCGATGATATTACGATATCGTTGTAGCTATGGTAATGACAACAATTCACCGTAAAGATGGCTCTACCCTTAAACGGTTTCCATTGGCAGTAGTGACAAAACTGAAATTAGCTTAAACCTAATAATTACCTCAAATAAGGGAAGTAAATAAAAATACAAATTTGAACTATATTGCTATGGCATCCATATTTATTATAGATACTATAGCATGACTTTTCATTTCTTAACCTGAGCAAGCCTTTTTTCACCACTGGTTTCAAAGGGAGAATAAAACGAATCCATAGATAAAATACCCGTCCTATGCTTTACTTCAGAAAATCTCTGAAATTCGAATGATGTCACCATTATGAGTCTGTTAAAGACATAGCGACATCCAGACATACCTGTTTTAAGAAACCTACAAAGTAAAATCCCAGCCCAGAACAATAAATAAACTTTAGGTGAATACCACATATGACGAAATATTATAAATGTTTACAAACAAGGAGGAAAGGAGAAACATGACTATCATCAATATGATTATTTTAGGTAATATTAATTACTTTAAGTAATTGTCGATATCATATTAAGAGTTAAATGACCCAGATTATAAATCCAGAAACATGAAATAAGGAAGTTATAAAGAGAACAAAAGAAATCATATATAAAAATGAAATCGTTTGCCATAAGTAGCAAACCGAGGATAGATAATTGATTTGCAGTATCTATGATGAATAAAACGTGTCAATGTCTTTATAAATTACAGAGGGACTACCTCTCTTCACGGAACTGTTAATAAGTTAGGACCGAATGAATTGGACATCGGCGGAAAAATATTGTGAGGAAAGGAACTGCCGCCTGATCGTTCTGGATAGTCGGGAAAAGTGGGACTACTTCACGGCACACGAGCAATATCAAGAAAAACACATGTAAGTGCAATTTGATAAAATAATGCTGTGATGGAAACTGTGAATGCTGTCTGGCCATATTTACATGCAGCAATGAAAAATTAACATTCATTTCCAATTTTATGTTCCCCCTTTTTAACTTGCCATCTAATAGATAGTTTGTAAAGGGTATAGATCATACAGACTCTTGTGTTGGGAAATGAATTATTATAAGTTTTATATTGTTTTCCTATCAAAATGATACAAATTGTATGAAAACTTGAAAAAATATAGAACATGATTTTGTTTAGTTATCATTGTGTGTCTGTAAAAGCTGGGTTGTACAATCAGGGAGATGATCTATATATATTTTATTATGCTGCCTAGTTATAAAAAATACTAATGTGACCGAGAAGCTAAATGAATATAAAATGTAAAGACAGGCGATTTTAGTATCAATTAACATCCCCACCCCCTCATCAAATACACCCCCACACCAGTACACTTACTAATTTCACATCAACACACTCCTCCGCAACCAGCGTCCCCTCCCCACATTCACATACACACAAATACACATTTTTTTAATTTTTTTTTTTATTATTTATTTGTATTTTTAATCATCATTTTGTACCAATGGCATTGATACATCGTCTGTTGCTTTCAAGGTATAAGGGCATGTACTGGATCGGTATGAGATTCAACAGCTCCTTTGCATGCAAGAAGAAAGATTATGCAAGTCAATGGGTATTTGATGGATGGGGCAGATAGGGCCAAGTGAAACGACCTGAACTTTGAACCTAATAATTGTCCTGAAAAAGAATGTGTCCGCCTTTGTTCTTTTGACATTGGCTCAAGTTAAAAATATAGTTGTTTTAGCTGCACATTTATCATTCTATTCCTTATTGATTTTACATCTTTTCTGAAATTGTATATAAAATTTGGAAATAGATCTGAATAATTAGAATATCTTTGAGATATTGAAAGCTTCATAAAACTGTCTTAAAAAGGTGAACGACAGTGTATACACAGACTTTATAACAAAACTACTTCATATCGTAATGTTAAAGGTTCTTCACCCCCGACAAATCGTCGTTTTATCAATTAAACAAAAAAGTTTCATATGCATTTAAAAAAGGTTACAGACGTTCGTAATTTCTTGACTTCATTACGTTACATTTAATTTTTTTTAATGTCTTTAATAAAATGATTCTATGGACTTAATGTCATTATTGTCAAAATGATAACAATTTATTACACTCTGTCGAAAGTGTAGCCCCTTTAAAGAAAAGGAAAACATATTGAGTGAAGGATTAGCTAACCAACTGAAATATCTCATTTAGAACAATTTAAACGAAAACCAACAAAATCAAATAATGTATGATCTAACATCAATAGTCGTTGGAATAAAAAATAAACCATTTAAAATGAAATAAAAAAAATTAAATCAGGAATTTGTTAAATTGCACTGTTTTTCAGACTTTTCAAACATGACCGCGATTCCAGCACCAACGCCCGATCAGACGAATATATCTATGAGAGAAAGAACTGATGCAGAATCATTGCGATCCTCTGAATATTGGACCACATCAGGAACGGAGGTGTCAACTGTTACTGGAAATACGACTCCAACGACAGAAGCAGAAAGTGTGACGTCATCCGATCCGGCGTCGGAAACGCTAGTTATATCAACGACTGCTGACGTAGAAAACGGCACATGCGCTAAATGTTGTCCTCTGAAACAGCAGAGGAAACTTGATCAACACGAAATTGAAGACAGTCTGCGTGAGGTTAAGGCTGTCTTGGCAGTGAACAAGACAAACTTATCTTCTCAGAGGCGTAAATTCATCAGCGTGTATGACTCCCGGCCCAGTAGTGTAGTCATTGGAAGTGTGGCTATTGTCATCCTTGTCATCTTTGTCGCAGCAATCGTTGTTCCTGATGGGATCGCTCTTTGTAGGCTCGTTTACGATCGTTTGCAGACCGAGAAGACAACTCACCAGAAAGTTTGATTTTTACGTTCAGTGTGTTGACAACAAGTTATATACTCTTCATAAATGTGCATTTAGAAATCGGATGTTGTACAAGAGGGTTTCAAAATATTATAATATGCCCTTTCACTAAAAGAAAGGCACATTGGCGGGCGAGAATGATGATTTTTCTATGATTGCATCTTATATTGACTAGTATACACATTGCATACAACTGATGTATATCATTGCTATTCATTAGTTTCATCAGAAACACAGACAATAGTCCTTCAAGTGAAATTCATGTGAAATTCACATGAAAAAATTCATGTGAATTTCACATGAAAAAATACACGTGGATTTTATATGAAAATAAAATTCAGGTGAATTTCACGTGAAAAAAATTAACGTGAAATTCACGTGAAGGAATGTTGCCTGTGTATGGTGAAACACATGGCAAATCTTTAACCTTTACTGGTTTTTTTTTCTTTATTTATTTACCAAAATACTGATATGCTTTTAATATTCTTATATTATGCCATATGAGATATCATGAGATATCATGCCAATTTTTTGGCAAATTTTAAATCAACACACAGATTTATCATTGTATGGTTCAGCGGTGGACAAATAAATATTTCGCGGATAAAATTTACTGGAAGTTGGGCTTTCTTATTTTAGATTAGTACAATACTGCGTTACTGTGGTAAATTAGTACACTTGCGTGCATTTACATAAAGTACGCTCTTTTAAAATATTTATTCAATCACCCCAGAATAAACAACCTGTACCGATCACACTGACACAAAGTATCAATTTCCTATGGTGTTTTTATTTAGATTGCTTACTTTATTAGGCGTCACTTATTGATGAAGTTGTTATATTATATTCTTGTGTACACCGGGCGTAATGATGCATAACTAATGCTATTTTGATATGATCAATTAATTATTCCCCTGAAATCCTCCCTAGCTTACTCTCTCCCTAACTCCCTATAATTATGTTAATGAAGTGAAGTGCGATCTCCTTGTCTTTCCTGTTCCTAGTAGACTTCATCTTAAAAACTATGTTTGAATTTTTTTCTCAGATATCTCATTTTCAATTCTTGGAATAAGCATGCCTGACGAGTCTGCGAGAGAATCAACAACTGTATTGTGTCCTTTGGTATCAATGATGATTCTTGGAAGAATGTAACAGCTGTATAGCGTCACTAACATTATTAATGAGTCCTAGGAAAAGGGAAGTTCATGGTGTCCCTTTCATCACCGACGAGTCCTAGATGAAAGAAGCTATTTGATTATCATACCATTACTGACGAGTCATAGAAGAACGAAACAGCTGAGTGATGTCCCTTTCATGATTGACCAGTCTTATCAGGAAGAAACAGCTGAGTGCCGTCCCTTTCATGATTGACCAGTCTTATCAGGAAGAAACAGCTGCATGGCACCGACACCATTAATAACAAATATTACGAAGAGGAATCTATTTATGTTCTTATATTCTTTGAGGAGTAATAGCAGGACGAAGAAGCTTCGTGACGTCCCTGGGTGATAATAGATAAAAAGTAGAAAATGATGTTATGGTATCCCCATTATCACTGATGCGTAATAGGAGGAAACAGTTGTGTAATGTCCATATCATCATTGACGAGTCCTCGGAGGTAGCAAGAGATGCATGGTTTCCAAAGAAGGGGAATACAATTGTTAGGCGTCTAAATATCACAGACGAGTCATATGAGGAAGAAATAGTTTTATATATCAAGCATCACTGACGAGTCCTACAATAAAGTGATAATTGCATGCTATTCCTATCATTCATTCACTGGCAATACCTTGAACGCCAAACAGCCGTAAGGTATCTATATCACTTCCTTCAAGGACTCATCACTGATGATAGGGACATCATGAACTATTTCGCACCTGTAGGACTAATAACTGTCGGACGCAATTCATATTTGTTCCGTCATGTTACGTCATTTATAGTAAGAACACAACATAGTTGTTAAATCTTTCTGGCCAGTCATGATTGTGTCGAACGTATAAAGGTACAAAGGGAACGTGCGAGAAAGATATCCTAACAAAATCTTACACAGGCAAAATGTCTTCATGTCAATTCAGGTCAAATTCATTTCAAATTTCAGTTCAATATTTTTTCAGGTCTGACCTCAATTGACCTCAAGATATTTTGCCTGTGCACTATCAGCAGGACAGAAAAGGATATCTTAGTTCGGTATATCAACATATATATATGGAGTTTATAAGTCTGCAGTCGATACTAGGGAGTTGGTCATATTGGATGGCAGAAGAATTATTGATTCATCGTAAAATGTTGCATTAGTCATGCATCCTCAAGTCCTATGTACTTATACAGCATCATATAACAACTTCAGCATTGATGCAAAATAAAATATGGAATATAAATAAAAATATCATTCGAGATAAATCGATAGTGTGACAGGGTAATCAGTACAGTTTTGCAGGTGATTGAACTATGCTGTTTGTCTTTAAATGACAATTTATAGATAAACACAGTCATTTTCTTTCACTAAACATTACTTACATGGTTTTGTGAAAAGAGGTTACCTAATAACAGTGAACCAGGTTCCTCTTGGACAAACCGTAAAATTAAAACGCTATACTGCGTAATCAACACCATTATATATAGCAACACTTTAAATTTACCTAGAAAATTAGTCGACGACATCGAAACATCATAAACAATTTTTTAAAAATATTTTTAATATTTTTATTATTATTCACGCGTAGTTTTCGCCTTTTGACCTGCATGCTTCGTCAGCCCTGCAGACAGGGGACAGGTTACGAGGTGTTCAGTCACATGATTATCTCAAAGTCATGTGACTGAACAAGGATGGCATAGGCGGCGGGCAGGGTGAAGCGTCCTCTGTCCTTGTTGAGATCCATTTTGGAGGCCGAGATAGAGAGGAGTCCATTTGGTGTCCGTACACCCGTTTCTTCATTTCCCCAATATAGGACGATGGACAGGTCAGCAAATTAGGTGCGATCTACCACATTAAATTAATTAATTCGTCCTATATCCCCAATATAGGACGATGGACAGGTCAGCAAATTAATTTAATGTGGTAGATCGCACCTAATTTGTCAATGGTCGGAGTTTTATCTTAAGGTGTCAACAGCACGCCATGGATGGTATTTTTGGGCTTGGTGTGGACTGTAACGTCGAATCCGCGGGCATTTATATTAATGACCTCAGTTTTCATTGTACAGGGAAGTTGTGGATTGCCAATCTGTCAATGGTGTCATATCTATGGAGAGTACGGTGTCAAGTTAAAGAAAACTTATAAAGTTTACCTTTCATGAGATAATCCTTTGTGGAAGTTGAAGAATACCACTAGAAACAAGTTCAGGAAGAGTAGGTACTTGCAAAACTTCCTACACAAAACAGAATTGAGGAGGCGCAGCAAGATGATTGCACCAATGTACAGAAAATAATGAAACTACTGACAAGAGGTTCAGTGAGGGCCAACAGGTGTATACCAATGCTGATAATGTTAACAAAGTTAGAATGAATTCCTATAGAAATCAAACAAATAATAGTCAATTGTGATTTCCCTATATAAACTATGGTAAAATATACTCCCAAGGGTCATGAAGTTCATTACATTAGTAAAGCACTATAAGATCCTTCCACCTATGAAGAGTTTTCTATCCTGTCTTAATTGGGTCTTGAGAAGATCTTTGAAATTTCAGTCTATTTGACCCTTTTTAGCCCCGCCCATCAGCCCCTGGGGGTCAGTCAGGGCAAACATGTGTAAACCATCAAACTGCCATATCAAGCTGAAAATGTTAACCAAATTAGAATGAATTCCAATAGAAATCCAACAAATTATAGTAAAAAATATGATTTTCCCCTTTATAAACTATAGTAAAGTTTACCCCCTCCCCAGGGGCAAACGTGAGACCCCAGGGTCAGAAAATTCACAATTTTGGAAAAGCACCTTAAGAGCCGTCAATCTATGAAGAGTGTTTGATTCCACCATATCTGAGAGTAGAGAAGAAATTTTTTGAAGTTTATGTTAATTTGACCCTTTTTAGCCCTGCCCATTAGCCCCTGGGGGTCAGTCAGGGCCAACTATGCATACCATCAACCTTATTTATCCCATACTGATAATGTTAACCAAGATAGAATGAATTCCAATAGAAATCAAACAAATTATAGTCAAAAATGTAATTTCCCTATATAAACTATAGTAAAGTTTACCCCCTCCCCAGGGACAAACCCGAGACCCCTGGGTCATGAAATTCTCAATTTTGGTAAAGTACCTTAAGACCCTTTTTAGCCCCGCCCCTCAGGTCCTTTGGGGGTGGGGACCATGCAATTCTGGGAGAAGGCCTTAGTAAGTTGCAATAACTTGTGCCTAATCCCTTTTCCTTAATTGAAATAAAATATGTTTAAAGTAAGTAAATGCAATTCACAACTTTGGTTGACCATCAGCCATAGAAGCTTCCTGCCAAATATCATTGAATTTGGTTAAGGAGTTTTGGAGAAGAAGTCGAAAATGTAAATTGTTTACGGACGCACGACGACGGACAAAAGGGGATTAGAATAGGTCACTTGAGACTTTGTCTCAGGTGACCTAAAGATAGGTAAAACTAGAACTGTCGTCAGGATGGCTGAATAATACCTCTGCAATCTGAACTGTTTATTAGAGGCTAACTAAGATAACCCAGTGATATAGTGACCAGTTGCCATATCAACTATAATTTTGAGGAAAAGAAAGTGAGATGCACATCTACACATAGTTCTCTATATTCGAATTAAGTTTCATTGGAAACGGCCCTTCGGTTTAGGAGTAGTTGTCCGGACAAACTTAAAGTTAGGGATCTTATAGGAAAACCTGTTTTAGTGACCAGTTGCCAAAGCAACCCAAATTTTGAGAATAAAGAAAGTGGCATGCACATCTACACATAGTCCTCTATATTTTTGTGAAGTTTCATTGAAATCGGCCCTACGGTTTAGGAGATATCCGGACAAACTTAAAGTGTCTTAGTGAAAGTTTGAACTTCAGTATAAGTAACCATGGATGAAGTGTTTGGTGAAGGTCAAGGTCACAGTAACTATCTTTAGCGGGGGCCGGTAAAGGACATGTATTGTTTTAGCAATAACCAGCATGCCTGTTGCGAATAGCAGTAGCTGAAAATCACATGATCGGAAGAAGTTAGCTCGCCAAAACATACTCCAGGATTGTTTATATAGTTTCCGTATTTGGTGGAAGACAATTGTGCTTTTTCATTATTGGTAACAACATCCCAAATCACATTCTCCGTCATGATCTTCATATTATCCGAAAGTGTGGTCCAGTTCATTGATGTATTGCTATGAAAGGTTTTTATTATGGCCCGGCAAGATATCTCTGAACATGCATTATGAATCAACAAGAGTAGAGATATATATTTTGTTTGATTCGTGCCAGTTTATGATCAGCTCAGTTAAAATTCCAGTGGGATACTGTAAAAATATTATTCCTGATATGACATATATGTACGATGGCAATGAACAGGTTGACAATATTCGTGTTGATGCATCTTCAAATTTGAAGGAATGTCAGCCAAATCGGAAACAAATACGAATGATTTTTGTGTTGGGTGTTCCAATGATGGCAAAAAGGTGAATTAAAGAAAGGTAAAGTGACAGTGACCCATACTAATATAGGGCGAAAAGATAGTATACAATTGTGTTAAACATCTGCGCTTAGGAGCAAACATAGAATCTTTTTCAGTAAGCAACGAAGATGAAAGAGAGAACATGGAGGAATGTTGTTTTCTAGTTAAGTAACCAAAACCGAAAAAAATATCACTCATGGATGTAAAAACTTTTCATTCTCACGAATTGGTACAGAAAGTTATGGTTTTATGAATTCAAACAGGGCGTGTCTATCAAACATACATTGTATGTATATAACTCGTTGTAGCTATACATGCAAATGAATGTCATTGGCCATTTTATGAAGTACATTGTGATTATATAATTACAAGTGCTGCACATATCTAGATACATTTACAACAAAATACAATAAACATGATATGGATATAGAAGCAGTATTTATTAATTAGCATGAATTATTGACAGTTGTAGTATATCATTTTTTTATATCAAAATAAAACAAAAATATCTTTTTTTTATAACCAAACATTAATTACATTGCATGTTGACTTATGAATTATTGCCTTTAACACAGCTACTCAATTTATTAATCAAAATTGAATTTGTGATTGATCTGTGTCTAATTTATAATAATTTATTTTTTTATTTTTTTCTCCTTTCTATTTTTTTACCTGCACCCGGTTAGTATTATTTCAAAATATTAGTCCCTTACTCCTACCATAAAATATGGAAATGTCAGCTTTTTAATGCATAAGAGATAAAAAAAAAGTATATGTATCAATGCACATGAACTAATTTCTTTTGAAAAAATAATAAAACTAATTAATGGTAAAAATGGGTATTTTCAATACAAGAGGCCCAGAGGGCCTGTATCGCTCACCTGGTTTCATGAGATATGAAACAAGAATGATGCCTAAGTATATTTGTTGCTGGTATTGCTATGTCAATATATATCATAAGTATTTTATATGGGAACATGTACATCGGTTTTATTTTAATACTAAAAATGCCAAAAGTGCATTAATCCATGAAATGAAGTTGTTTAAACAAATTGACCAATTTTGGGGGGTAAGCCTCACCATTTGTACAATTTTTAATCCCCACCCCATAGGGAAGCTACCAGTAAAATATGAGCAATATACATTGCTTAGTTTTAGAGGAGAAGTCGTTTATATAAATTCTGCAAACTGACCCCTTTTGGACCCGCCCCTCAGCCCCCAGGGGGGGGTCGGCCCCGTCATTTGTACAATTTCAAATTAATTCCTACCCCAAGGTGATGCTACCAGTAAAATATGAGAGATATTCATTGCTTGGTTCAGGAGAAGAAGTCAATTATATGAATATAGCCCGACTGACCACATTTGGCCCCGCCCCTCAGGCCCCTGGGGGGTCAGCCCCATCATTTGTAAAATTTTGAATCCCCACCCCAAAGTGATGCTACCAGGCAAATATGAGCAACAGCCATTGCTCGGTTTCAGAGAAGTCGTTTATATCAATATAGCCGGATTGATCACATTCGTCCCCGCCCCTCAGGCCCCTGGGGGGTCAGCCCTATCATTTGTACACTTTTGAATTCCCACCCCATAATGATGCTACCAGGCAAATATGAGCGATAACCATTGGTTAATCGTTTATATCAATAACACCAAATTGACCCCTTTTGGCCCCGCCCCAGAGGCCCCCAGGGGATCAGCCGCATCATTTGTACAATTTTGAATCCCCTCCCTATAGTGATGCTACCAGGCAAATATGAGCGACAGCCTTTGTTCGGTTTCAGAGAAGAAGTCGTTTATATGAATATAGCCGGATTGATCACATTCGGCCACGCCCCTCAGGCCCCTGGGGGGTCAGCCCCATCATTTGTACAATTTTTAATCCCCACCCCATAGTGATGCTACCAGGCAAATATGAGCGATAGCCATTGCTTGGTTTCAGAGAAGAAGTCGTTTATATCAATAGCGCCAAATTGACCCCTTTTGGCCCCGCCCCAGAGGCCCCCAGGGGGTCATCCCTATCATTTGTACAATTTTGAGTCCCCTACCCATAGGGATGCTTCTGACCAAATTTGTTCAAATTCTGATCAGCGGTTATGAAGAAGAAGTCAAATAAGTCAATTGTTGACGGACGGACGGACGGACGACAGACGGACGGACGGACGACGGACGACAGACGCCACGGTATGGCATAAGCTCAATTTGGTCCTTTGGACCAGGTGAGCTAAAAAATAATAAGTTTTTGATACACTATCAATTTTATCCAACTTTAATTGTTTTATATGTGAGGGCTGGCAGATAAATCACACTTAAAGTAACTGTGATAATGTCCTTGATCTTCTCGACCTTAAACACGAACTCGTTCAAGGAATTTTCATACTTGAACAATATTTGAAGCTTGGTCAAAATCTTAAAAAAAAAAAATTCAATAGTAATGGTGACGTTTCATTTACTTTCCACCATGCGAACACAAACTCGTTCGTGGTATTCTCATTAATGAACATTGTGTGAAGTATGATTGATATTAGTTAAATATTGACTTGCAAATACAGGTGAGTAATAAATCACATATAAACATAACGCTATATCCTTGCCCTAACTTTGTCGTGAGTGGATAATTCGTTGTAATTTTCCCCAATTATATCAAAATATGTCATGTATACCAAAATGTATTATTTTTGTTTTCTTTGCAAATTTATGACATTTTTTTATGAAGGACCTAAACATCCTACACAATATCGAAATATAAGAAGAAGGCTTTTAATATATCAGCGAATCTCACTCAAGCCCACGGAGTAATCATACAGTTTATTACTTTGTTGCTTATTCGGTCATGGAACGTTTCTGAGAAATGTCATTTAACTGGTTCAAGCGTTTCTAAGAATAAAAACATCCATTTGTTTAAGGATGGATACCGTCCATTGATTCTGAGAGGCGGAACAATCTACGCCCGTCGAACTCCATAGTTACTAGCTACATTGTATTGAAATACATGTAGGATTTGCATCACCTTAAGACGCTTATATGTTATAAATCTCAGTTGTTAAATTCACTGATAGGTTAAGTTAATCAGGAACTAAAATATTCAACATAAAAAGTTGATGGCAAAATCTTTTTGAAAAATAGTTAAATCGGAATGTTTATGGGAAAAGTAACTTGATATTGCGACTCTATTTCATTCTTTACTAAAAACAAATAAATCAAAAATGTCGAAAATAAAGGAGGAATTTTCCAGAGAAAATAATATCAACAAAGGGTAAGTGATTTGAAAAAAAAAATCATCGAATTAAAATTATTGTTAAGAGTAAACCCCACATATCATCATTATAAAGCCTACCTCGTTCCCATCAGTTTTTAGTTCAATGTAGGGGAAAAAAAAACAAAAAACAATGGGTATTTTTTCCAAAAAAAGAAGACAAAAAGAAGAAATAAAGGCGAATGGGGACATAACTGTGTATCAAAATATGCATTCTAAAATGTATTCTAAATACCAAAAATCGGTCAAAAAAGGAGGAAATATCCTGACAATTTAACCAACAAGCTCATCAGATGTCCACATGCAGAACCTATCTGAGAATCATAATGTATTATTCAAGAATGGTCCTATTACTTAAAACGAACAGAGACAAAACATTTTTTTTTAATACATAAATAGATAAAAACCTCATGCACACATACACACCCTCAAACATACACACATCAGTTCCAGAATGTATGGTTTGCCATTATATATCATCATGATCATAATAACCTCAAGATCTTTCATTGTCTGGGGGGGATAGACAAAGAAGATAGACAAAGAAGGATGGGACCATTTAATACATAAAATTAAAATAATATACCTTGACTGGAGATGGAGAGTAATTATTATCTGCTTATTTAATGAGTATCAGCAACACGGCACTGGAGAAAAAAAAGGGATATGGTAATTATAAGTCGGAGATTTTCCCCCAGTTTTTCCACTCTTTTTCAAACTTTTCCCTACAGGCTTCTCCTTTACTATATGCAATAATTTTTTGCGTCTCATGATATTGTTTAAGAGCACTTATCAGACCATTGATGTTTAAAGACTTGTGAAAACATCGCATTTTATAAATATATTGTTTGATAACAAGGATAATTGCATTGTCAACTTTACAATTATTAGAATTTTGAGATAGTAGTCCAAAAAAAAAGATTGCTTATTGAAATTAAATGGGATAAAAAGAGCATCTAAAAAAATTCTAAGATTTTCTAATAAGTTCTGAACTTCACAACATTCCCACAAGATATGTATGATAGTTTCAATTTCAGAATTGCATAAAGTACAAAGAGGAGAAATCACTAGCTGTGATTTGAAAAGAAAAGAGTTTGTGGTTAAGATGTGATGATTAACTCTGTACTGAAACCACTGAAGTTTGGTATTTTTTGTAGCAATGAAGAGAATCTTGAAAATCCTAGTTCAAGTTGTATCATTCAAGTTAACAAAGACAAAACATGTCTGGAACGAAATATCTACGAGAAAAATTACAAAAGAGCAATACAATCAGAACAAGGATGGATAGTATTGCAACAGCAATACAAAGTCCCCTGCCTGAACTAGGAGTGCAACTATTTATTTCCCATTTTTTAAACTATGTGTTATACTGATCACGTATACCAAGTTTCGTTAAAATCGGAGTAGTACTTTAGGATTGTCCGGACACGCCTCAACAAATGAGAAGTCGGCGGCCATTTTGAAAATTCGTTTTCGAAAAATACAAGAGATCCCAGCGGGATCTTGGCGCCCACCATTGAATGATCTTTATAGGTTCCATGTCAGATTGATCTTTTCTCTACTTTTCCCTTCCTCTAAGTCTTACTAATCTGTGTAAATTCAGAAACAGCCCTCTAGTGCTTTTCAAACAAGGGGAACCTATATATAAAATTTAAGATTTAGCGATAATGGTTGTCTGTCGGCCATGTTGTTTTCGGATTGGTCCCAAAATGAAAAACTAGGCACTAAGGGGAACCTACATATGAAATTTGAGAAAGATCCCTTCAGTACTTTCTCAGAAATAGCGATAACAAACTTCAATTGTCAAAATCCAAGATGGCTGCCTGTCGGCCATGTTGTTTTCTGATTAGTCTCAAAATGCAATATGCATAACTAGGCACCGAGGGGAACCTGCATATGAAATTTCAGAAAGATCCCTTCATTACTTTCTGAGAAATAGCGATAACAATCTTCAATTGTCAAAATCCGAGATGGCTGCCTGTCGGCCATGTTGTTTTCTGATTAGTCTCAAAATGCAATATGCATAACTAGGCACCAAGAGGAACCTACATATGAAATTTGAGACAGATCCCTTCTGTGCTTTCTGAGTAATAGCGATAACAAACTTCAATTGTCAAAATCCAAGATGGCTGCCTGTCGGCCATGTTGTTTTCAGATCGGTCTCAAAATGCAATATGCATAACTAGGCACCAAGAGGAACCGGCATATGAAATTTGAGAAAGATCCCTTCAGTACTTTCTGAGAAATAGCGATAACAAACTTCAATTGTCAAAATCCAAGATGGCTGCCTGTCGGCCATGTTGTTTTCCGATTGGTCTCAAAATGCAGTATGCATAACTAGGCACCAAGGGAAACCTACATATGAAATTTGAGAAAGATCCCTTCAGTACTTTCTGAGGATTAGCGATAACAAGAATTGTTTACGGACGGACGGACGGAGGGACGGACGGACGGACGACGGACCACGGACGCAGGGCGATTTGAATAGCCCACCATCTGATGATGGTGGGCTAAAAATGTAGGATGCACAACTACATGTTATACTGATCATGAATACCAAGTTTCGTTAAAATCGGAGTAGTACTTTAGGAGGAGTTGTCCGGACAAGCCTCAACCAATGAGAAGCCAGGAGCCATTTTGAAAAATTAATTTTTGAAAAAAAAATGTGGGATGCACAACTACATGTTATACTGATCATGTATACCAAGTTTCATTAAAATCGGAGTAGTACTTTAGGAGGAGTTGTCCGGACAAGTCTCAACCAATGAAAAGTCGGCGGCCATTTTGAAAATAGGTTTTTCGAAGAAAAAAAAGTGGGATGCACAACTACATGTTATACTGATCATGTATACCAAGTTTCATTAAAATCGGAGCAGTACTTTAGAAGGAGTTGTCCGGACAACTATTGCGTGACAGACAGACGGACGGACGGACGGAGGGTAAACCTATAATCCCCCCGTTTTTCAAACGGCAGGGGACTAATAACTTGAACTCTCAGAAATCAGAGGAACTGTTCTATCTGGATTAGAACATATTACAAAACAATCATGAAAAAATTATCACATTTCAGACAATATAGTTGTAAATAATAACAGGTGATTAAAATATAAATCTCTATTATGCAAAAATATTCAAATCTCTTCTGAACTGGAATGAGACGTCGACAGTTTGATTTCTGGAAGTTGCCCAATTGGAACTCCATTTAAGCAGGACAGTGGTTAACGTTAACATTATCGTTCATGGGAAATCATTTGGTTCCGTGGTTCCCGGCCATATGACGCAAAATATTCAAATATCTTCTGAATTGGAATGTTGGTTCAATGTGAAGTTCAACTTAGGTGTCTTTGCCAAACTTCTGTCAGTTGTTTGACTGTTTTAAATATCACCCAATTGTAGATCCACACCAGCTGAATCCAGACGACTGGTGATATCATCTGTTGATGTATCCCTTTTAGACCAGGCAGCTTCCACCTGGTTAAGTAGGTTGAATTGACTTGTTGTATGACTTTCAGAAAGACACATTTCTCTTATTGTCTGGAAGGTGTAGTACCTGGTCATCCTTGCATTGCTCCTTATATCGCTGGGCTTTCCTGCATCAATGTTCATATCGGGGATTTCTGTTCCTGGTAAAGGGAGTATGTTGTTTTTGTCCAGGAGGAAAAGGATGTTAGTTTCTGTTGCAGCAGTATCTCCTCCATCAAATGTAATGGCACCAATTCACCAAGCTTCTCCCCTCCAGTCAGTGTCTTCAAGTATTGTGGTGGCTAATGCTTTGGTTTTAAAGGCCTATAACCAGTTCTGAGAACCTTCTCTGCCCTCTCAACCTTTGTTCCAGAGGCTCGAGGGGAAATAACAGTAAGTGGTGATTGGAGGGTTCCATTGACTTGAGGAGACTGAGCTTCTACTGCTTGACTTTCTTTCTGTCCAGTCATTTTGGTCTCATCTCCCCATGTTTCCGTAGACCTCGACAGAGGAGCCACTGGAGTTGCCCGATTGGAAGGAGTTTGGGTTGTTGAGGCCTGCAAAAGAACCATCATTAGGAAAAAATCAATTTTGAGTATTAGGTTATCATAACAAGCGACAACTGACAGCTAATGGTTAACTAATACCTCCGCCACCTAGGTTGCGCATCATAAGCATTTTGTATGTGTACATGTGTTTTGTTTTTATTGTAATTCAAAAAGTGTGAGGTTTTTATACCAAAAAGTGCATTTATCCATGAAATGAAATTGACTCCATTTAGTCCCGCCAATAGGGATGCTATCAGTCAAATAGAGTAATATCCATTTATTATAGTTTAAAAGAAGAGGTTGTTTATATCAATTTAGTCAAACCAACTATTTCTTTCCTCGGCCCTAACTAATTAAACAACTATGAATTCCAATCCCTTAGAGGTGCTACATATACCAGTAGATTCAGACATAAAATTGTTAATAACAATTAATTCAGCCAAATGGACCGCTCTTGGCCCTTGTCAGCCCCAACATTTGTACAGTTTTGAATCCCCATCCCATCTTCATGCTACCACACAAATGTGAATGATATCTAGTGCTCACATTAGTCCTTCAGAAAAGTATTGCGATTTTCCTGTGTTTCCCCTATTTGGCTCAGCCCCTAAGGGCCTATACCCCAGATTAAGACAAACTCCTGTTATTTCTAAAGAGTAAAAAATTCCAACATTTTCTCCATTAGACACTTACTATCTGGCAAACGCTTAAAGAGGCCCATAGGTCTTAGCAATTATTTGAAATTTGAAATATTTCTGTCCATTTGACCTTTTTTGACCCTCAAAATCAGGCCAACATTCGCATATCAACAAACTACCTGCCAAAACTAATTCTAACCAAGTTAAAATTAATTCTAAAAGAAATCCAACAAATAATAGTCAAAAATGTACCGGTAGTCCTTATATAAACTATAGTTAAGTTTACTCTTCATGCCTGGGCCAGACAAGCCTATGAAGTACATGATATGGAATTTGTTTTAAAACATTAAGCATTCAAATTAACTTTTCACTAGAACTTACAGAACTTTGGACAAGCTCTGGCGTAAACAGTCTCCTTTTGATTTCCTGGTCCATTTTGCCAATGTCTGGAATAGAATAAAGTATTAAACTAAGACAAACGATCAATTGGCCATCCTATACTGCTAAATTTAACCAATTTTGAATTATTTTTAATGACAATTCAATAACTGATTTTTAAATGTGTGGTTGTCCAAAAATATTCTGTAGTAATCATAAGGCCACTTAAGTTTAACAAGAGGCCCAGAGAGTCTGTATCGCTCACCTGGTTTTTAACTTGTTACAGGTGTTAATACACTCTGATTAAAATACAGATCCTGACTTTATACTATTTTGTAAACACAGAGAAAAACAAGTATGTATTCACAAAGGCCTAGCTCTGTGACACTGCAAGTTAGCTGCATAATATATTATCTTTTTAAGACTTGTCTGTGTACAAAATTTTATCCATCAAACTTGGTAAACATTTCCTGAAATTTCTGAGTGTATATATAACTCTCTAAATGTTTCCATTTCTGAAATTTTTGTGAACTTGGTCGATATTTACTCTAGTTTATCATGTTCACAAGGTTTAGTAATAATTTTATTGCAATGAGTTATAACTGCACCTCAGGCCCCTGGGGGTTCAAAGTAAACTTTTATACAAACTCTATTCCCCTTCCCCCATTGTTAACATCAATTAAGAACTGTATGTATAGTAGCGATTTAAAGACTAATCTCTATTTCCACTATTTGGCCCCGCCCCTAAGGGGTCAGAGTCAATATTTAAAAAAACTCTTTCCCCCTTTCCAAGAGGAAATTCCAGACCAAATTTGGTTAAAATCCATTCATAACTTTATGAAAAGTAGGGATTTAAAGACTAATATCTATTTTTCTTAATCTTATATGGCCCCGCCCCTCAGGCCCCTGGGTGTTCAGAGTAAAAATGTATACAAACTCGTTTCCCCTTCTCCCAAGGATGTTTCTGACTCAATTTGGTGAAAATCCATTCAATACTTTAGGACAAGTAGCAGTTTAAAGAAAATGTTGACGGACTAAGGACGATGGAAGGATGAGGGACATCGTGCCATGGCAGAAGCTCACAGGCCCTTTGGGCCAGGTGAGCTAAAAATGAATAAGTCCCATTATACAACTCATCAGATTTAATGTAAACATACATGTGGCTGTGTACCAAAGTTTAAACAATCTATTCAAGGTTATACCTTCAGGAATCAATCCAGCCTTATTATTTTACCGTTTATCGGTAAATTTCCCCTAGAGATATAAATTCCCCTTGCTCCTAAAATTCCCCAAAAAAAGCTTGTTAAAAGTTCCCCAAATCACATTAAAAAGTCCCCTTCTCAAAGATTTCTCCCCCCAAATTTTTGCAGGTTGAAATTTAGTGATTTCCGTTAAATCTAGGGTTTTAATTTGGCGTCGTGCATATGTATTACATACAGATATATATATATATATATAGATAATTATGTTATGTCAATAAATCCTATCCATGTTGATTAAATGTGTAGTGTATCATCGATCATTGTCTAAAAACTGGAAACTTTACCAAAAATCGTCTGACGAACACATATATTTAAATCTGTTAAATTAGTGTTTACATGAAAATGTGTACAAGCAATAGACAAAGAGACTTAATTTAATCAACCGTATGATATCGCATTGGTCATCTACTGTATGATGTGTATACGTACAGGTAATTTTAACTAGAACTGTCGCCAGGATGGCTGACTAATACCCCCGCAATCTGCACGAGGCAATGGTTAATTGGAACTATTAATTAGAGGTTAACTAAGGAAACCCAGTAATATAGTGACCAGTTGCCATAGCAACCATAATTTTGAAAAAAAAAGAAAATGGCATGCACATCTACACATGGTCTTCTATGTTTGTGTGAAGTTTCATTGAAATTGGCCCTTCAGTTTAGGAGGAGTTGTCCGGACAAACTTAAAGTTATGTTTCTTATCGGAAAACCTGTTTACAGTGACCAGTTGCCATAGCAACCATAATTTTGAGAAAAATATAGTGGCATGCACATCTACACATGATTATTAATATTTTTTGTTAAGTTTCATTGAAATTGGCCATTTAGTTAAGGAGGAGTTGTCCGGACAAACTTAAAGTTATGGTTCTTATCAGAAAACCTGTTTATAGTGACCAGTTGTCATAGCAACCATAATTTTGAGAAAAATATAGTGGCATGCACATCTACACATGGTCCTCTATATCTATGTGAAGTTTCATCGGAATTGACCCTTCGGTTTAGGAGGAGTTTTCCAGACAAAATGCGTCTACAGACAGACGGACGGACAGACGGACAACCTGATTCCAGTTTAACATTTTACCCCCCCCCCCCCCCCCCCCCCAACTTTGTTGCGGGGGTATAACAATGAATCTACAGGTAAAGTGTTAACATCAGTTCATTGATTGGCATGGAAAGATGGTTTGTTTTAACAAAAATACATGTATCGTGAGTAGTTGTTCAAAAGCTATTCGTATGTACCTATCAACATTTTGGCCGACAGTTGCCAGACAACAACAAACATTACGCACCACTCGCTACTCTCGGGAGTTATCAAAGGTAAATGACAGCCAGAACAGACACTTTCTGCTAAAATGTCCTGCTATACGGTATAGTCAAAATAACAAGATATTGACACTGCAACTGATATACATTTCGTAGGGAATATTGAAATAATTAATGCATTTCTTTCTATAATTAGTTATATTATAGAAAATAGTTAGAAACATAAATTCACCTATGTGTTTTAATTTTTCTTGAAGATCCTCCAGAATTTGCTGTGTATCTGCTTGAGATTTACTTTTTAGGATCCTTTTCATGATGTCAAGTAGCTCATCTTGTTCAGAATTACCCAACTTTTTGAAGAGTGGTGTTTCCTGAAACATGAAACAAGGAACCCATAGTCACTAAAGGACATCAAACTTTATACTCATGAGCAGTATGGTTACATTCCACAAAACCTTGGCAGATCTCGTCTTCAGTATTACAACCCTTTATGCATGAAATTTTAAACCAATCAAATCGAGAACTACTGATGTACTTTGTCGGTGATGTTAACAAAGACACATGGCGGCTTTTGTCATATTGATGAGGTATTAGATCAATAACTTATATCATTTGATCAAACACTGTGAATGTTTCACCAAAGATTTTACTTCTCTGTATTTAGGTAAAACATTTGACAAGGTAGATATATATGTACCGGGCGGCGCAACATTGCTTACTGTGAAACCAAGCCTGAATGTAAAACAATTTGATTGGGTGTCCAGGACGTGACGGTTTAAACATGATTATATCTGACAAGGGTTTGTGGAGTATTAACGTAATCATGCAGAAACCTTGGCTAGTGAAGATACTGGTTTCCGGGCTAAAATCCGTTTCATTTCCCAAGAAAGGATCATGTCTTTCTTACTTTACCTTTGACCTTATAAAAAGCAGTACTCTATATCAAATACATGAACTGAGGATTGACATGAACTTTTGTTTTTGGTAATTCTTTGCACTTTGATATTTCCTGTGCAAACTGAAATGTATATGTCACCTGCAGGTTGTTTATTATTATAAATACCCTGCGGCATAATGAATGTGTGTTTAGGGTTCGTGTTGTGTGTAGTGACCCATGTCTATATATATCATATATTATGTATGCGAAAAATGTCCTGTCACATTGTCCAGTCTTAGGTGTGATGTGTCTCCATGTAGGGGTGATGATTGGGTGTTAAATGATTGTATATTTGTCCATATTGGGAATGAGTTTTGATAGGTTGTTGATGTAAGTATGCATGCATGCATGTTACCTGTCCTTTCCCTGTCACTTTGAAGCCTGGGATTGACCTGTACGGATGTCATTTACTACATATACAGTCAACTTATTAATATGCTCATGCATGATAGATTATCCAGCTGTGCTGGGGTAAGTGATAGCTTATATCTTGAATATATTTGTAAAGACTAAATAGACTGCTATTTATATCTTGATTCAATTAGTGTAAATGTAAGATTAATAAGTTTTGTTGTGCTGTAAGTTGTTAATACTTTGTCCACGTGAACTTGTACATGTACCTCTTCTAGTGTTAGTCGTCGAATGCAGTTCTGTATGTAGAGTTTGTGTTTGTCTCTTATTATTTGTCTTATTGTTATAGGTTGTCAGGAGAATTTAATGAATAAATATGTGTACTTAATAAATTCAAGACTTAGTCGTGAGTGAATATTAAATCCCCTCAGTCACGTGACTTATATATCAGTATAACACTGACACCACTTATTTGTAGGCTTGGTGTTTATATACCGTAAACATGAAAAAATCCCCTAATAATGATAACAGCTACAGTCCGAGATCCCATTTTGACAATAACCTTTGAACCCAATCTTGTGATTTAAATGTTGGTCAGACTGGCCTTAACTTTTTTTTTTAATTTCAACACATTGAAGACAGACCTTGACTTTTTTTAATTTCAAAACATTCTTTTAAATGACACAACAAATTGCCCGTCGTTGCAAAAACAATAAGGATATTGAGCAGTATAGGTAGAGTTTGTGTGCAGTTGATCAACTCCATGGGTATAAGCTTAGCTTTTAAATATTTCAATAAACAAGTTTTATATTCATGCATACTCTCCTTAAATGCACACACAGTTGATAGGCAATTTATTGCTTATAAAATTTACTAAGGTTATCCATATGTTAATGGATGTACATCTCCAATATGTCGTAATTCATCATTTACCATCGAACAGAAAGCTTTCTCATTGCAAGATCGTGGGTCAGAATGGAAAGTACTCTTTCATGTGAAATGCCAACTGTACAGGCTATATATATCTGTCTGTGACTCGTCTGTCAGTCATAACAATATCATGAACTTTATAGACCATTTCTGCCATGGAATTGCAACACTGACAGGCCTTCGGGGACGCAGGTCAATTTGACACTTTATCCAGTGACCTTGACCTTTGGTCAGGCAATAATAACAAAAGGCCCATCTAACTAAATTATTGGTGATTGTGTACTACTTCATTGAATATAAAATAGAAAGAGGCCCAATGGGCCTAAATCACTGATTGGAATGGAGGTTTTAGTTGAGAAGTAGTTTGAAGACTTAAATTTATTCCTGTAATCTTAAAAGGAGGTCAAGGTTAATCACTTGAACAAACTGGGTAGCCCTTCACCCGAGCATGCTACAGCCCTATTATCAAGTCACTGGAACTCTTGGTTATTTAGACTGACTAACAAACTAATTAATTTCCCATAGGCTTAAGTTAAATGTTCCAAATTTCGTCAATTTGACTGTTGAATTCACTACAGAAGTCTGGGGCAACATATCAAGTTTTATGCAAAAGAACAATGAGAGCCTTCAGCTCAACACTAATTTTAGGGTAATGGAGGTCATTTCGCACTGTGAAGAAAGCACCAATTGTGAATTGATTATCATAAGATATTTCCTCCAAAATCGCTAATCAGACTTTTTCTTATGTCAATGTTGCCTTTGTGAAACAGGCCAGGATTGGCTGCTTTATACACACAGTATTTCTATCAAAACTCGGTTTACTATAAATTAAAACTGTAACACGAACTCCAGATCTAAATGTGCGATATCCATGCACCGTGTTTTACTTCAAGAATCCTTGCCTTGTTTAAGTGTATTCTACAACATCTTATTGATCGTTACCATGCAAGTCCACAATTCACAGTGCTCGACTTCTGTGCCTAAGGTGGCGAGTCCGAGTCCAACTGTGACGTATTTATTTATTTTTTTTTTTTTTTCGATTTGTGTTTTTTTTCCTTTCATTTAATCAATTCATGATGGAAAAGAAATAAAATGTGTTATCTCAGCTTAAAATATATCCTAAAGGCCTTATGTGTAATGCAGTTGAAAAGCCCATCAAATTGTAAGCCAACAATTTCTAATTTTACGTCAGAATTGTGTTTATGTCTTGGTGCCCACCCATACCGAAATAAAGCACACTAAAGTATACTTTTATGCTACTTTAAGTATACACTTTTCCCTACTTTTTTGAAAAAGTACCAAAAAAGTATACTTTTTTTGTACTTTTCTGGACTTAGAAACTTTTCAGGGTACTTTTTCTGTACTTTATTTGGACTCTGAAATTTTTCAGAGTACTTTTTTTGTGCTAAAATCTGACTTAGAATTTTTTGAAAGATTGTGAAAATATGGATGTACTTTTTTCCTACTTTTTTGGGACTTACAATTTTTCAGCTAATGCCATTGTGCTTTTTTTGTACTTATTATGGACTTAGAATATTTTCAGACATTGCGAGGGGTTATAGCATATTAATATTTTCAAAATTAAATCTGACTTTTTCAGTCGACTACAAATCTAAGACTTAAAAAATAATACCCAGGATTAACCACAACAAATATCTATCAAATAAGATACAGAAAATTATCATTTGGTAATATCAAATGTTTTTGATCTCGTTTTTTGTTTTTTTGTTTTTTTGTCTTTTTTTATGTTCTAAAAAATACTTTTCATACTTTGATCAGTACCACAGAAATTTATCTAAAAATAATTAAAATTCAACAATTTAAAATTATCATAAGTATTTCACTTCAATGTACTTTGTTAGTAAGGTTCACACATTTTAACGGTGATTTAGTAATAAACTTCACATTGATGAATGTTACTATACGTTCATGTGACTAACGTCAAAACTTAGCCCTATAAAAATTTTGTTCCATATCGTTCTTTGAAGTTACAGTATTTTGGCTTTAATTATAAACTCTTTAACGGAGTTTAAAACATTTCGTTTATCCAAACGTTAACCTCTACCAGATCGGGGATCACTCTACGAACACACATGTGCCCGTGCCCGTGCCTGTAATACGCTTTTAATTCATTCAAATGAAATTAAAATCACCTGCTCTTTGTCTGCATATCATATACTTGCTGGATATACGTGGTTTTAAGATTACATCTGATAATTGCACCCGAAATCACGTCGTGTTCGGTCAAAATATTCACCGATATACTCATATAAACATGTGTAATACTGATATAGTCACTCGGACGCTTCTTTGTAAAACGTATATTGAAGTCAAGCGGTGTGATGATCTCGATCTCGATATGGCTTGACTGACAACAAACAGGCATGATCAAGGAACAATATTCCGGTATTTAAATCAGAATTACATCGCATTCATTGAAATGGTGAAAGTGAACACAAAAAGAAAACTTTAATTTGTCTGATATTTATTTAGCAAGATCGTACGATAATTCGGACAACGACACAATGTAGCTGTACTCTAATCTGTTGTAGAATGATCTCGTAGGAGTGTTGTGTGTACAAATAAAATACTCTATTGTATACAAAAATCAAGATCAATACCAAGATCTATCATAAATATTTTAATTGATATAGTAGACGGCTTGAATAACTGCAACACCAAGATCGATCAAAAATATTTCAACTGTTTTAAACTAAATCTTGAAACCTGTGTGTTAAGCTAACAAAGCGATCAGGATATATGCTTAACGTTGTACCGAAAGTTAATTTCACCCGTGGTGTTAATTACAGCGCTGCGCGCTGAAGTGTGTACGGTACATTTTCAATAGTAGTACAGCAACTGTTGATTGTATTGAATCGCCAACCGATAAGCTTGAAACAATGCATCGACCTTCCTGATTGGTTCTGTGCCGAAAGGGGCGGGGCGAACACGGAGTATGTACTGTACCAGGACCGTGGCTGTGCATACACACGTGTGCGATTATATATAATTACATGACTATCCAAAACAATGGCAACTTTTACGTTTAAGTTTTAAGCATTTAATAAAGATCTGATACTCGTTGAACACATGGGTTATTACACACATATATATGCCATGTTGATATGAACAACTTATATGATACCTTCCGTGATTATACATATCCACACTGTCGGAAAAATCCAGACATGAACGAAGCAGGGAAATCCAGAGCATCTTAAATACTTGGCTTACATTTCTTTTTGAATTGGATGAATTCCATAACATCTTGAGTCACCTTTTTACTTTTCAGTGGTTTCCGTTGACGATGGGCGCTAAAGACTTAGTCGCATCAAAAATCTTCATAATTTTGTGACATCCTGATTAGACAAACCGGTCTTATCACTGATGGCTGAATATGAGAGTCCTTCTGAATGTAGATTAAAACAGTTTTTCTCGTTTTTTCATCTTCACTTTTCCCTCTGGTGTAAACACGGCCCTTGGAATTTTACATGTTTGAAGTAGTACGTTATATGCGTAGCGTCGTGTACACCGTCTAGACCTATAGTTTCCCGGGTTCTTTGTCAGACATGTAAGTAACCAAGGTGATTTGCATTACATAAGCTCACAACTACATGTGTATAACTGCAACTTGCAAGGTTTAACCAGCTAAATTTACAATATATCTAATATTTATACATTTAAATGTTTATTATGCAGATGTTCTTTCAATATGGACAACACAGTCAGGGTATTTTGAAAATTATGCACGTATTGATTGATGATCGTCAAGCTAACCAGACATTCGAACTTTGTCACCAGCTGACCAGGTCGACCCTTCAGTTCGGCGATATATTTTCCCAATACACTGATTTGAGAGTGGGAAAGTCCATTGTATAGGGTAGATAGCATTTGCACTTCCTTTCACACCTCGTGTACAAGCTAAACTATCTGGGTCACGATCGCGATTCAGTTTACATGTAATTTGGAAGGGTCAAACATCAGACAAAACAGGGTTCCGGAGCACAGGGGCTTGGCACGATGGTGATGACGTTCCATATATGTATGTATAGTATATACATAGAGAATACATGGTCAGTCTGAGTGTCTTAAAATATAAGCTGTATTTTGGCGAGGGTTACTAGTATATAGGTCTCTGTTTTGTCTTTCTGTCCCGAGCCAGAAATACAGCTTATATTTTAAGACACTGACTATGTATTCTATTTATCCTCCAACAGTCATGAAAATAATCATCAAAAATAATCATTTTTATGTGAAACAGTGTCAAATATCACAGATATATGTTCGTCTTTTAAACGTAGTTTCACTTTGAAGTAGGTCAGTCGATCTGACGCACGTGCTAAGATTCCAAAATACAGCTGTTTTCCGTCACTGCCGTATACAGCAAAAATATACTCTACGGTGGGTGTATTCCGACAATGCGGTGGCAGTTGCAGGATAAATTCATATATGGACCTTCATTTATAAACTTGTCACTGAATATTTCATTTGAAGAACATTTTCATAACCCGCCATTCTCGCAAGTTTACTCATGTGCACACGAGTGCTGAGAAAGGTGTGTGCATTCAGTTCGACCAATCAAATCAACGCTTACTCAGCGCGATCGACTTTGTTAGAGTACTGTCGATACACAGTAATGTAGTACCAATACCTGTCGTACTAGTGTTACACTTTGACCGTACACACTTCAGCGCGCAGCGCTGTAATATAAGCGACGGTCGACTGTAATGGCAAATCATACCTAGCTTTATTGTTTATTGGAGTTACCTGTGTACCTCCCGTCTCACCTGTACACATATTGCCCCTCTTAGACTAAGTCTTATGCCCGCGGCGTTAATTATAACAATTTATATTGTCAAGCTTGACTGCCTTTCACTACGATCAGATCACAGGTGCCTACCCTCATTTAAACAAAACATCCGGATTACATAACAGGTACTGACGAGGCTTATACCTGTGTCAGATTTCCATCGGTCGGTTCACCTATGACCTCGGGGCCGTGATCTCGTTTGTTTACTTCGGTTTACGGAATCTACCGAGATTTGACGAGTTCGCTTCGTGCGATCATTTTGTGCAATGTGCAAGCTTTAAATGCTGAAGCAGTAATACCAAAAGTATGGAACAATAGAGGTTAAGGAAGTAGAATATAAAAAAAAACAAGTAATAAAAGAATGAAATCGATACAGTAGATCTCCGACAAAACTTTTTTTTAATCCCATGATGCAACAAACAGCGAGATTTTAGCGGGAAGTCTGATAGCCATGTTTGAATTTCACCGGATGTTTATCTACAGAGGAAACATAAACAAACACGATTTTGATATAGAATAGCCTAAAAACGAAATTCATTTTCTTGCCTAACTGAAGAAGATCGACTATCTGTCAGTAAGTGGCCAAAGAATATCAGCTTTCTTGTTGTTTTTGGCGACAAATGCTCATTTTCACCCGAAAATATCAGATATCGCGACCAGGTAAGTTTACAATTTTATTATTTAAATCTATTTCGTCTTCTGCACGTTCCTACATCGTTTCACATTATATAGGTGAATAGGGGCCTACACATGTTAATATTAATACTTGATTACTTCGTGTTTCAGGGTTTTCATAATGAGTTCATCATCGATTAGTTTACACGGCCCGAGTTTAATAAACAAAGAACTGCTAGATCCACGTGTGTTTCAATCGTAAGTATTCAATTTACAGATTCATGCTACCATACGCCTGGGATTTTATAAGCATCCTGATTGATAGCACCCAAATATTGAGAACAAGAAGAATTTTATTTCTTTATTGACGAACTTCGACGTAGTTATATTGCATTTTTATTTCTGTCACGTAACGGTAAATTCGTAATATCTTTACTACATATTTCATGCATTTTGACAAATTTCGAATTAATTTTTATGACTTCGTTTTTCAATGGAATTTATTGAAATTTCACTTACATGTAAAGAATTATTTGCTTATTCATCTGATAATATTTACAGAATTTTCTGTAGTTGATTTCAAGAGATATTGCATAAAATTTCAAAAAAAAATAGCAATGACATTTTTAAGTTAGAATATAAGAACGAAAGTAACGTCACATTTCGGGCAACATGTGTATATCTATTTTAGGGAATATATGTAAAAATATCGGTAAATGAGCTAATAATTGTCTACTATAGTATATGGAATTTGAAGAAAATACATTCAAAAACGAAGTCAATAAAATCCATTGAAAATTTGTTGTATGTCATGATCATGATCAATTCACAAAAAAAAATGATCTCAAGAAATGATTGAATAAAAAAAATCTGTGTTTTGGAGTATTTTGATAGTTAGTTGCATAATTTAAGATGAAACAAACTGTCAGAGAATTCTGGAGTAGCTTGATTTTTATTAAAGTACTTATCCTTATAATTAAAAGTTTTGTGTTGTAGCTTTAAACTTGTATACCTGTGGCTAGCTTTTCTTGATAAAAAGACTTCCAAGCAGACATGCATGTAATAAATGACAGTAAAGTGATCAGGTGCATATATAAGGAAAATTATCTACATTTTTATATTAAACAAATCTTCACAATTATTCTAAGTTTTGATATAAAAAATATTTTAAAATTTTCTCTTTCTTCCAACAGATTATGCAGTACATTCTGAAGTGAGGGAAAGCTTAAAGATATTGCATTGTGGTCCGAATTGAGGGCAATGATTCGCATAAAGCAAAAAAAGGAATGAAGAGAATCAGACATTTTATTTTTCGAATTCACACTTACTTGGATTTGACCAGTTTAAGCAAGCAACATTATGCATATACCATACTTCATTGTATTCAGTATGCATTTATGCATTGTTTTTTATTTACATTTTTTTGTTGTGTTTCCTCAAGAGGAATTATGATTCGACAATTTTTACAAATGTTATTGCCCTTTTTATTTAGAATAGTATATTTTTTTTGTCTGGATCTCCTACATACACATGATATAAAATTGTGTTTTCCTGCTTGAAAAAAATATTAGAATAATTTATCAAAAGCTATTGCCCTTATACATAGATGTCCATCTGTAAATCCTTAACCTCACCCTTAAACAAATTTCGAGCTGATTAGATCAAGACTTTGCTATGGCATGAAATTATACTCAGTGGAATTGTGATTGGATAACTAATCTTGTATTTCAATGTTTGTTTTCACTTGATACAATTGTGCATTTCTCTTGGAATGGGACTGATGTATGTATTGTTTAAGCATGCAGTATTCTCATTTAAGCTTATCTCCTATATTTTCAGAACTAATTTCCTACACCATTAAATTAAGTCCCTTTTTTTGGTAATTTTTTCCTACTTTTTCAGTACTTTTTTTTATACTTTTTCAGTACAAATTTCCTACTTTTTTAGTACAGATTTCCTACTTTTTTAGTACTATTTTCCTACTTTTCTAGTACTTTTTTCCTACTTTTCCACTACTTTTTCAGTACTAATTTCCTACCTTATTGGTACTTTTTTCCTACTTTTTCAGTCCTAATTTCCTTCTTTTCAATACCATTTTCCTACTTTTTTGATACTTTTTCAGTACAAAGGAGGTGGTGCATGGCGGCCCACGGCCGAATATTATTTTATGCATGATATTATGATAGACTTTTACCAAATACATGTCATTTTAGACACTAAAACGAAAATTGGCAAATGCTGTATACGCAGCGCCACCTAACATGATTTCTGTAAAAAATGTGTACCCTCCCTTTTAAATTCAGTATATTTCTCGTACAAAAGTACTTGATAGATTTCATATTGCATTGATAGTCTCATGTGATGTTATATTTTATAAAAACATGTGTGTTTAGTATGAATTTGTATAATAGAAAGTGTAATTACAGCTTTTTTAACAAAATTATCAGTAAAAAAATTACCTTCTTGAAATTTTCTTTTATTTGTTAAGTAGATAAAATGTAATAATCGTTGGAGTACTATCAAATTTTGCTTTTAAAAAACATGTTTGCATATTAATCTTGATACAAAACCAAAAAAAATCATCAAAAATTCCTGGATAAAAAAAGATTTTTGCTTACAAAGAAAGGTCATGAAGTAAATTGTATTAAAAACCCAAGGGTTAAAAAGGAGCACCCTGTCTGACACAAGCAGTAAAGTCTGGTTGCATTGTTATTTTTGTTGGATTTTTAGCATTTGCCTCTATTTTTCAGTACTTTCGGTACTTTGATATGTTGTCCAAAATTGGGTGGTGTATGCATTTAACATAATAAAATCTTGGCATATCCAGTAATTCACCAAATAAATTTGTTTCATTAAATGTTCATGAATATCCATAGATTATTTCTAACCGGAAATTTTGATAGAACTCCATTAATAACTTTGTGGTATTAGACTTTAAATGAAAAGTTAAAAACAATGATTTTCACAAAGAAGACATCAAATTAGGCTGAAATTTAATTTTAGTGTCACGGAGCGTGATGATTCATATACAAAATTAAACCTTAAACAAATGGGGTGAATTTGTTTCACAAATAGGAAATAAAAATGTGTTCTATAATAATTAGTGGTCAAAACATTAGCTTCTTATGCAGTTAGATGGGGAAATAATGAAATCACCAAAAAAAGAATATATACATTGAGGAATGGAAATTAATTCCTCCCACATAATCGGGGATATTATGCTTTTGACAAAAATATGTTTCCGGGAAAAAAATCGCCGTGGGCCGATTTAGCCCTCCTATGCACCACCTCCTTTCCTACTTTTTTAGTACTATTTTCCTACTTTTCTAGTACTTTTTTCCTACTTTTCCACTACTTTTTCAGTACTAATTTCCTACCTTATTGGTACTTTTTTCCTACTTTTTCAGTACTAATTTCCTGCTTTTTCTGTACCATTTTCATACTTTTTTTGTACTTTTGTACTTTTTTTGTACTTCACGGACTTACCTGTAAAAGTACTAAAAAAGTATAAAAGCACAAAAAAAGTACACCATCAATTTGGCCCTGTGCACTTTATACTATTATTGTACTTTTAATGTACTTTTTCTGTACTATATTTGTGCTTTTTCTGTACTTAATGAAAACAATAAAATGTACTAAAGGTATACTTTTGTTAGACTTTTTTTGTACTTTAGTACTTTTTTTGACTCAATTTGGAACCGTGTTGGAATATCGGTTCCAAATTGAGTCAAAAAAAGCATACTTTTTCTATGCTTTTTTAGTACTTTTTTCCCATACTTTTTTTGTACTTTATTTCGGTGTGGGCAGAAATGTTATATATGGCTATAGGGTGGGGATCACATGGATCACACGGTTTCACATGGGGTGTTTCTGACCATATTTGGCTCAAATCCATCTGTTCTTTATAACAAGTAGTGATTCAAAAGACTCAAAACACATATTTCCTGATTGGGCTCTGCCCTTCTGCCTACTGCCATGATCAGGAAACGATACAAAATTTTAACTTTATCTTTTGAACATGATCTTTTGATCTGGACTTTGGTTAGATGACTTGTTTAATTCTGACCAACACTGTTTCATAACATCATAAAAATACCTTCAACAGTGGAAATTATATATTTGACCATGACCTTCACCTTTGAACTTGATCTTTACCCTCAGTATTTGTTTTTGGTAAACTAAACATCTGGGTATCGTTTCACAAAGCTTCGTAACTTACGAAATTTGCGTAAGTCACATTTACGAATTACTAAGCGTTTCACAAAAACTTCGTAACTTACGAACGTTCGTAAGTTACGCAACAACCTTGCGTAACTTTACGCCATATCAACCCTGTCGTAACTTACGAAAACAATTTAAAATTGTGCGCAAGCATGCCCTTTTGAACAGAAAATGACGTTGTTCTCATTTACAAATTAGCATAAGAGAACGACTATGCCTTGTGAGCGATTGTTTCGAGGTGGAACCAGGCTTTGAATGTCGAGGAGTGATGCCGGCAAAATACACATTGTCATGAAACTAATTGTACGCATTTTCGCAGACTGTGCCAACATATGGTCTATTTTAAGAACATTATGTATGTCTATGGGCATTGAGCAAAATCTGTGAAAATTGCGTTGTTACTGTTTGTTTTATCTCATGATAAACAATAAGAATGGGAATTTTATAGAAAAATTGATCTTCTATCAATAATATGATTGTTATAATTTAATTTTGCTTGTAACAAGCATTTTCATTAGCCCAAAAAATTATGTTATCATCTCATAACATAAAAAAAATAAACTGTGACGTCAGCGTAGTAATCGTTGTTCACGGGATTTTGTATTTATTGATGCGTTTTTAAATATCTGGAGCAAAATAAACATGTTAAACTTAATGAAAATGTTTCTTATCGTTGTTACTTAAATTATAAGGTTTAACTAATATTTTTTTACGTTATTGAGCAATAACACAAAAAACTGGGGTGTACTCTTTTCATAAACCGCTTCGCGGTTTATTCAGAGTACACCCCAGTTTTTTGTGTTATTGCTCAATAACGTAAAAAAAAAATTACAGTTAACCCTTAATTGATAGAACAAAATAAAGTTCATATTCTGTGTACGTGACCCGGGAATAGGACCGGCGTACATTTTTCACCCCAGAAGTGTCGTCCTTTTTTACCTCCAAGTTAGAGAGTGGTATATTTTTACCGGGAGAACATATGATTTTGACGTAAGATACGAAAAAAGTTACGAACACCTTTGTGAAACGCACTTACGAACTTCGTAAGTTTTGCGTAACTTTTTCGTAAATATTTACGAACGTTCGTAAGTTACGAAGCTTTGTGAAACGATGCCCTGGACTTGATTTTACCTAAAGTCAATAAACTCAAATTATCAGCCAGAAGCTATTTTTTTGGACAGACAGACAAACAATTGGCAGACAGAGTGATTACTGTAAGGCATCTGTATCTCTGATACTGGGTCTTTCTTACCTTTTCGAGGATTGTTTCCCATTTACCGTCACACAAATCAAAGATACTCCCAAACTCCTGCCCTACATACATTAGTGTAAATATACGGGCTATCCCTTTCATGTCATTCGAGAAATCTTTTTGTCCAGAATGTGTGGTTAGCTTAATTGATGATCCATAATCGATGATGAATGCTTCAATTCTGCAGCGAGATACCAGGAGGAGGTTTCCAGCTGTCAAAACAAGATCAGATTAACCAAGAGAATTTTTACATGGCACCGCACAAAACAATAATCCTTCTTGAATCTAGAATAAATGGAAAATCAACTGGGAATTAAATGCAAGTTAAGTCTGGAGAGGAAATATTTCAAAATTCTACTAATAGTAATATTTAATTGTACAGCAGGTGATGGTGTGCATATCAAATGTCTATTTATAGAAATGGCATAACGACGGATCAATAAACTTTACCTAGCCATACCAACTTACCATGCAAATCCCTGTGTACCCAGTTCTGTTCATGCATTGTGTGGACTGCAGAGAGCACTTCGTAGAGTATGATCAAGGCGAATTTCCTTAATAGATCCATTGAATCTATGGTGTTTAACTTTTCATCCGCCACTGTCCTCAGTGTAACTGTGAAAATGACATATCATTGTAAACCGTAATGGAACAAGAGCTGTTGTCAATAAATAATTACAAGAGATCCCAGAGGGAATTTGGCACCCACCATTGAATGATCTTTATAGGTTCCATGTCAGATTGATCTTTTTATTTCTCTCTCTATTATTCCCTTCCTCTTACTAATCTGTGTAAATTGAAATAACCCCTCCAGTACTTTTCAAACAAGGGGAACTTATATATGAAATTTGATATTTACCAAAAATGGCTGTCTGTTGGCCATGTTGTTTACAGATTGGTCCCAAAATGCAGTATGCATAACAAGGGAAAAAGGGGAACCTACATATGAAATTTCAGAAAGATCCTTTCAACACTTTTTGAGAAATAGTGATAATAAACTGTAATTATCAAAATCCAAGATGGCTGCCTGTCGGCCATGTTGTTTTTCGATTGATCTCAAAATGCAATAAGCATAACTAGGCAGCAAGGGAAAATTACATATGAAATTTGAGAAAGACCCCTTCAGTACTTTCTGAGAAATAGCGATAACAAACTTCAATTATCAAAATCCAAGATGGCTGACTGTCGGCCATGATGTTTTTCGATTGGTCTCAAAATGCAATATGCATAATAAGGCACTGAGGGAAACCAACATATGAAATTTGAGAAAGACCCCTTCAGTACTTTCTGAGAAATAGCGATAACAACAAACTTCAATTTTCAAAATTCAAGATGGCTGCCTGTCGGCCATGTTGTTTTTAGATTGGTCTCAAAATGCAATATGCAGAACTAGGCACCATGGGGAATCCACATATAAAATTTGAGAAAGATCCCTTCAGTGCTTTTTCAGAAATAGCGATAACAAGAATTGTTGATGGACAGACAGACGGACGGACGACGGACCATGGATACAGGGCGATTTGAATAGCTAGCCCACCATCTGATGATGGTGGGCTAAAAATACATTAATTGGAATGGTTTCGCAAATTGCATTAATAATATTTATATTATTTACTTGATCAGATTATGTTTCGTGAAGTCTTGCAATTTTCAAAACCATACCAATTCATATATATATAACTAATTTATTGACAAACATTCGGGAGACAAGCTATGCTGTTGTAGATTAAATGATTATATTAAATAAAAATGTTATTGCTTTTGGACATATTTCTTAAATTTTTTGATAAATTATTATCCTTATGAGAGTTGTCTCCCTTGAAAAACGTGGACCGGTATAAATTGTCTATGTTTTATTTTCAGTTTCACCCCAAGGAGGGATAATGTAACTCCATAGGGACTCTTTTACCAAATATCAGCACCCTAGTACAATCATAAAGTGATGTGTTAGTAGCTTTCAACATTTGTACAAAAAATTTTCCCCAAAAAAATCTTTCAGTTCAACTCCAGCAAGGGATAGTTTAACCCCCACAGGGAACCTAATACCATATATTACAATGCCTTTCAACAATCACAACATAAACTTAACACAAAGTCCAAAGATTTAAAAACAAAACAAAAACAAGAGATCCCAGAGGGATCTTGGCGCCCACCATTGAATGATCTTTATAGGTTCCATGTCAGATTGATCTTTTCTCTACTTTTCCCTTCCTCTAAGTCTTACTAATCTGTGTAAATTCAGAAACAGCCCTCTAGTACTTTTCGAACAAGGGGAACCTATATATAAAATTTAAGATTTAGCGATAATGGCTGTCTGTTGTTTTCGGATTGGTCCCAAAATGCAACACCAGGGACCAAGGGGAACCTACATATGAAATTTGAGAAAGATCCCTTCAGTACCTTCTGTAAAATAGCGATAACAAACTTCAATTGTCAAAATCCAAGATGGCTGCCTGTTGGGCAGGTTGTTTTCTGACTGGTCTCAAAATCCAATATGCATAACTAGGCACAGAGGGCAACCTACAAATGAAATTTCAGAAAGATCCCTTCAGCAATTTCTGATAAATAGCGATAACAAACTTCAATTGTCAAAATCCAAGATGGCTGCCTGTCGGCCATGTTGTTTTCCTATTGGTCCCAAGATGCAATATGCAGAACTACAGACCAAGGGGAACTTACAAAAATGTTTGAGAAAGATCCCTTCAGTACTTTCTCAGAAATAGCGATAACAAACTTCAATTGTCAAAATCCAAGATGGCTGCCTGTCGGCCATGTTGTTTTCCGATTGGTCTCAAAATGCAATATGCATAACTAGGCACCGAGGGGAACCTACATATGAAATTTGAGAAAGATCCCTTCAGCACTTTCTTAGAAATAGCGATAATAAGTTTCAATTGTCAAAATCCAAGATGGCTGCCTGTCGGCCATGTTGTTTTCCGATTGTCTCAAAATGCAATATGCATAACTAGGCACCAAGGGGAATCTACATATGAAATTTGAGAAAGATCCCTTCAGTACGTTCTCAGAAATAGCGATAACAAACTTCAATTGTCAAAATCCAAGATGGCTGCCTGTTGGCCATGTTGTTTTCCGATTGGTCTCAAAATGCAATATGCATAACTAGGCACCAAGGGGAGCCTACATATGAAATTTGAGAAAGATCCCTTCAGCACTTTCTCAGAAATAGCGATAACAAACTTCAATTATCAAAATCCAAGATGGCTGCCTGTCGGCCACGTTGTTTTCCGATTGGTCTCAAAATGCAATATGCATAACTAGGCACCAAGGGGAGCCTACATATGAAATTTGAGAAAGATCCCTTCAGTACTTTCTCAGAAATAGCGATAACAAACTTCAATTGTCAAAATCCAAGATGGCTGCCTGTCGGCCATGTTGTTTTCCGATTGGTCTCAATATGCAATATGCATAACTAGGCACCAAGGGGAGCCTACATAATAAATTTGAGAAAGATCCCTTCAGTACTTTCTCAGAAATAGCGATAACAAACTTCAATTGTCAAAATCCAAGATGGCTGCCTGTTGGCCATGTTGTTTTCCGATTGGTCTCAAATGCAATATGCATAACTAGGCACCAAGGGGAGCCTACATATGAAATTTGAGAAAGATCCCTTCAGTACTTTCTCAGAAATAGCGATAACAAACTTCAATTATCAAAATCCAAGATGGCTGCCTGTCGGCCATGTTGTTTTCCGATTGGTCTCAAAATGCAATATGCATAACTAGGCACCAAGGGGAGCCTACATATGAAATTTGAGAAAGATCCCTTCAGTACTTTCTCAGAAATAGCGATAACAAACTTCAATTGTCAAAATCCAAGATGGCTGCCTGTCGGCCATGTTGTTTTCCGATTGGTCTCAAAATGCAATATGCATAACTAGGCACCAAGGGAAACCCACATATGAAATTTGAGAAAGATCCCTTCAGTAGTTTCTGAGGATTAGCGATAACAAGAATTGTTTACGGACGGACGGAGGGACGGACGGACGTACCCACATACTGACCTTAGGTGGAACTTATCTTAAGTGGTACGGTTCTTAAGTGGTAAAATTCTAAAGCGGTATTTTATTAAGCTCAATAATTGCTTAAATGGTATAAAAATAATTAAGTTCAACGATATCTTAAGCAGAACAAATGGACAGTGGCGCCCTCTATCACAATGTGTATTGTCCGTCTTAAGAGGTAACATATATAAATTAACATTTTGAATAAAGAAATTAAAAGAATTTATTCAACAGCAAGGTTTGTAATTTATAATTATTAAAATAAAATCTTTCTCTGCAATATTTATAGTGTGAAATAACTTTATTCATGATTTAAAGAAATGAAAGAATTTTTGCTGCAGAGACGATGCTATATTGAATAACAGTAAGCTAAAATATGACTAATTAATCCAAAATAAAATTGAATAACTTTCTTTAATTTCTTTAATTGTAATTTTCAAAATACCACAAGACATGGACTCTTGACTACTAGAACCATTAATGTGTCCATTTAAGTCTAATACTACCACACAAGACATGGACTCTTGACCACTAAAGAAACAAGAATGTGTCCATTTTAGTCAAATACTACCACACAAGACATGGACTCTTGACCACTAAAGAAACCTCAATGTGTCCATTCCAGTCAAATACTACCACACAAGACATGGACTCTTGACCACTAAAGAAACCTCAATGTGTCCATTCTAGTCTAATACTACCACACAAGACATGGACTCTTGACCACTAAAGAAATCTCAATGTGTCCATTCTAGTCAAATACCACCACATAAGACATGGACTCTTGACCACTAAAGAAACCTCAATGTGTCCATTCTAGTCAAATACTACCACACAAGACATGGACTCTTGACCACTAAAGAAACCTCAATGTGTCCATTCTAGACAAATACCACCTCACAAAACATGGACTCTTGACCACTAAAGAAACCTCAATGTGTCCATTCTAGTCATATACTACCACACAAGACATGGACTCTAGACCACTAAAGAAACAAGAATGTGTCCATTCTAGTCAAATACTACCACAAAAGACATGGACTCTTGACCACTAAAGAAACCTCAATGTGTCCATTCTAGTCTAATACCACCACACAAGACATGGACTCTTGACCACTAAAGAAACCTCAATGTGTCCATTCTAGTCAAATACTACCACACAAGACATGGACTCGTGACCACTAAAGAAACCTCAATGTGTCCATTCTAGTCTAATACTACCACAAAAGACATGGACTCTTGACCACTAAAGAAACAAGAATGTGTCAATTCTAGTCAAATACTACCACACAAGTCATTGACTCTTGACCAGAGAAACCTTAATGTGTCCATTCTAGTCTAAAACTACCACACAAGACATGGACTCGTGACCACTAAAGAAACATCAATGTGTCCATTCTAGACAAATACTACCACACAAGACATGGACTCTCGACCACTAAAGAAACAAGAATGTGTCAATTCTAGTCAAATACTACCACACAAGTCATGGACTCTTGACCACTAAAGAAACCTCAATGTGTCCATTCTAGTCTAATACTACCACACAAGACATGGACTCTTGACCACTAAAGAAACCTCAATGTGTCCATTCTAGTCAAATACCACCACACAAGACATGGACTCTTGACCACTAAAGAAACAAGAATGTGTCGATTCTAGTCAAATACTACCACACAAGTCATGGACTCTTGACCACTAAAGAAACCTCAATGTGTCCATTCTAGTCTAATACTACCACACAAGACATAGGACTCTTGACCACTAAAGAAACCTCAATGTGTCCATTCTAGTCAAATACCACCACACAAGACATGGACTCTAGACCACTAAAGAAACCTCAATGTGTCCATTCTAGTCAAATACTACCACACAAGACATGGACTCTTGACCACTAAAGAAACATTAATGTGTCCATTCTAGTCAAATACTACCACATAAGACATGGACTCTTTACCACTAAAAAAACCTCAATGTGTCCATTCTAGTCAAATACTACCACACAAGACATGGACTCTTGACCACTAAAGAAACCTCAATGTGTCCATTCTAGTCAAATACTACCACACAAGTCATGGACTCTTGACCAGAGAAACCTTAATGTGTCCATTCTAGTCTAATACTACCACACAAGACATGGACTCGTGACCACTAAAGAAACCTCAATGTGTCCATTCTTGTCAAATACTACCACACAAGACATGGACTCTTGACCACTAAAGAAACAAGAATGTGTCAATTCTAGTCAAATACCACACAAGTCATGGACTCTTGACCACTAAAGAAACCTCAATGTGTCCATTCTAGTCTAATACTACCACACAAGACATGCACTCTTGACCACTAAAGAAACCTCAATGTGTCCATTCTAGTCTAATACTACCACACAAGACATGGACTCTTGACCACTAAAGAAACAAGAATGTGTCAATTCTAGTCAAATACTACCACACAAGACATGGACTCTTGACCACTAAAGAAACCTCAATGTGTCCATTCTAGTCTAATACTACCACACAAAACATGGACTCTTGACCACTAAAGAAACCTCAATGTGTCCATTCTAGTCAAATACCACCACACAAGACATGGACTCTTGACCACTAAAGAAACCTCAATGTGTCCATTCTAGTCTAATACTACCACACAAGACATGGACTCTTGACCACTAAAGAAACAAGAATGTGTCAATTCTAGTCAAATACTACCACACAAGACATGGACTCTTGACCACTAAAGAAACCTCAATGTGTCCATTCTAGTCTAATACTACCACACAAAACATGGACTCTTGACCACTAAAGAAACCTCAATGTGTCCATTCTAGTCAAATACCACCACACAAGACATGGACTCTAGACCACTAAAGAAACCTCAATGTGTCCATTCTAGTCAAATACTACCACACAAGACATGGACTCTTGACCACTAAAGAAACATTAATGTGTCCATTCTAGTCAAATACTACCACATAAGACATGGACTCTTTACCACTAAAAAAACAATGAAGTCAAATACTACCACACAAGAATAACCAACTTTTATGAGTTAAAAACAAAACCACTGCTATTTTACCAATTATTATGAAGTTGAGTAGAAGTCTGTACAAAGTTTAAAAACTATCAGATGTTCTGTGTTCCAAGCTACATCATCATTGTTGCAACATCACCATGTTACTGCCCTTCAAAATAATTTATAACTTTTTTTATTCTTCAGTTGGAATGTATGATTTATGTAAAGATTCTTTTCGCTATGTTACGTTCTGTTGTGTAATGAAGATGACATAATGTACTAGTCATCGAAATGCCAATGTTGAATGGTTGTGTAAAGCAATGTTTACATAATTCATAATTCAACTGTTCAAAAACATCCCAAAATCTGCGAGGCCCTCGACTATAAGGGGCTGAATTTCCTGGAGAAATTCAGTCATACAATATGTCTGTAAGTATCAAGCTCGAACATAAACCTACATGTATCTATAATCGTGCTGTTCTAATTGTAATTTAGTTTTTGATGTCTTTCGACAGTGTCACCTTAGCTTCTGCTGAGGTACAATTCAAAAACTGTGTAAAATTATTTTAGTACAAATCTCTATTGTATACAAAACTAAAGCATCTTTGTTATAAAGTAGATTTGTTGTAGTCCATAAAATAATCAACAATCAAACAAAATCCAACAAAAACTCCTGTTTATTGAGGATTTTACATATTTCAATGAAATAATTCCCACAAATTAATTTGAAAACCATGTGAAACACACACACACACTCACATTAAGAAAAGTTTCTTCCTTTTTAATGGGACATACAAGTTGTGTTTTGTTAATAAATGTAATCATTAACACACAAATATCTATCAAAGTGAAGACATCAATACCGACATTTATGTACTTAAAACCAGTGCTTTAGGAGGAAATCGCTGGACAAGTCCATAATTGAAAGATCGAAGAAAGCCGAATAATAATGATAATAAGAAACGGAGCAAACAAAATAGGTTCCCCTCCACTTTGTTTGTAAACTACCTGTTTTTTTAAAAACTAATATGTTAAAATTATTTCACATTATGTCAAGAAGAAGCATTTTTATCTGAAAACTATAGTTACTCATCAGTAACTAAATAAATGACAAAAATTGTCTCGACTAAAACATTGAATTTTAAAACGTTTTCAGGAAATGGCTTGTCAGTTAAATTTGAATGCTCATTATGAAATATTTCTGTTAGAGGTCAGAATGTTCCCCTCACAATATAATAATAGAATATGTTACAATATTGTTTTTATACTGAAATTTACTTCAATGCAGTTAACAAGAACACTAGCTGATCAATGTCTTCATGACTGCTTTGTCATCTTGTTGAAACTGAACACTTATACAAAAACAAGAGACCCAAGAGCCTTAACAGTCACCAAGTTCTATAACATCTGTCGACAGAGTGAATAGCAATTGCTCCCTATTATCAGGAGAGCTAAACATTAGGGCTGGTCAGTCAATTTTCAGAGATAGTTAATACACATTTGAAGAGCTACTTTTTTTTTTGGATTAGATTCCAAACTTTCTTTTTAATGGTCTCCCACTGTCTGTTGTGGATAAGTCCATTCTGTGTTTTGCTTATAGCAATGCATTTCTTGACTTCCTTGAAACCAGGACATTTCCCATTTTTTAAGTTGTCCTGGAAGAGCTTTTCAACCTCTTCGATTTCTTCACATGTCCATTTAACTCTCTGTTTTGTCGCTTTTTTCTCTTTTGGTGGCAGTGGTCTGGAAGTTTGTGGGATTTCCTCCAATTTCATAGCTTCTGGTGTTTCCTCCGATTCCATTTCTGAATGAATTAAAAAAGCAATATCAAAATGTACATTCTTGAAAAACAAAAGGCAATGGACTTTAATGATCATCCGGCTATAAAGTATCAATGATATACTAGCAGCGGTACAAGTGGACCAATTATTTAATGATTCAAACAATTCCAAATTTTAGCAATAAAGCAGTATTAAACAAAAAGTACTATTGTAACCGCTAGTTACTATAATGTCCCCCAAACTACCCCTACAGTCGTAAATTATGCTAAATTTAGACCAATCAGAAGCCTCCATTTTGTAACCATGATAACAGTGCTTATCTAAATTTCAACCAATCAGAGACCAGGATCCGTTACCATGGCAACGGATGGTTTCGTAAATGGTACCATTTTCTTCGGCTGCCCTCAATACCCCTATGTACCAACTTTCACCGAAATCCAACCAATGGTATACCTGTGTTCTCCTGACTTTTTTGGTGCAATGCCGCCTCAATGTCACTAGAATTCCCAGAGACAAAGTCTTCTCCTTCTTGTATGATTTCTAAAACGAAATCAAAATCATTTTGTATAGACACAAACCCTTAAAGGACTCAACCCTCCAAAATCAAATAGTGAATGCTATTTTTTAGATTTGAACAAATCAATTTTTAATATAGAATAGGGTTAGTAAACTAGCAACTGAGACTTTTATTGTATCTTGGTCTGGGCATTTCAAAGTATTGCAAATGTACATCAGAATATATCTTTGATATTCATTCTTTTAAAAACTGGTTCCGAAATGAAATAATAGAAGCATTTCTATCTAGGTGCTGTAAACATTCTTACCATCTACACTGATCTCTTGAATACTTTTGCCTTTGAATTTGCTGACTGCATTGAAATCTTGGATCAACATCAGTTTTCCTTCACTGACAGTGTCTGCATTTCCCTTAGTATCGTTGCCTTCACTGACAGTGTCTGGATTTCCCTTAGAGTCGTTGCCTTCACTGACAGTGTCTGGATTTCCCTTAGTATCGTTGCCTTCACTGACAGTGTCTGGATTTCCCTTAGTATCGTTGCCTTCACTGACAGTGTCTGGATTTCCCTTAGTATCGTTGCCTTCACTGACAGTGTCTGGATTTCCCTTAGTATCGTTGCCTTCACTGACAGTGCCTGGATTTCCCTTAGTATCGTTGCCTTCACTGACAGTGTCTGGATTTCCCTTAGTATCGCTGCCTTCACTGACAGTGTCTGGAGTTCCCTTAGAATCATAAGAGTTCACATTAGCATTTTTCTATCATTACCAAGCTTGCCTATTTAGCCAACAAAGTCATCGGTATTTCTACATCTTTTAAAGGGACAAGGGATAGATTTTTAGCTGTTTTTTTTCACTGCAAATTGCTTCATGAAATCAGTTTGATACTCCTTATGAATGAATCTTGCTTACATAAACTTAAATTGACTTTTTTTGTACATGTATATCATGATTTAACAGTAACTACATTTTAAAATTGCTACTTTCTGCTTACAGGGCGATAACAAGAAAAACAAAAATTCATTGTGTGAAATTTTTTTTGATAAATAATCACCTTTTGATGTAGAGCCAATGCTCTTTTGAGATCTGTTTCAAAATTCTCTTTGTCCTCTGCGCATCTTAACTTTCCTGAAAGAAAAACACATCTTATTTAAGACAAATCGTGGTGCCATGATAAAAAATTGCAAGTCAAAATATTCTCAAGAGATCTTCAATGTATTTTTAAAATGGACCATGCACAACTACAGAAAAAGGGGACTCCAAATATGAAGTTTGACAATGATTCATCATCCAGTACCTTTAAAGAAAAAGAGATAGCAAGAATGGTTTAAGGACAGCCAGACAAATGGCAATTTGAAAAAGAGAAAATAAAGAAAGTCTCGAGTAAGCTGTAAAATCTCTATGTGAAAAGAGCACTAGCAACAGCTTATTTCTTAATGTTTGTATTTACCAGCCACAATGAAAGGTTTCAATGATATGTCTGCATATTACTAAACAAAACTTATCCTTTAACAATGAGTAAAAAAAACAATTTTTACCATATATTTTTAAGAAATACACTTAAATATTTTTTATCGTGATTTTATGTATACTTAACAGCATAATGAGTCAAGTTGAATAATTTCTTTTAAGTGTCAGATGGTAGTTATTATAGTAACAAACTGCTAGCATTGCAACTCTGATCTGATGTCTTTCTCTCACACACTCTTAGAACTCATCAACACTGATTTGTTGTGGCTGATCACATAATCATAACATTTAAATCAAACTGAACATCAAATTGAAAATGGTTAGGGAGTCATGTTGGTCACCTTCTTCCCTATAATTTGGTTAAATTAGAAATATTTTGCTGGGTTTTTTTTTTTGTATAAAGTTGGTATATTTTTCACTTTATATTAAGAATATCTAGAATTTTTCCTCGCTTGCTGGTCATCATCAAAAAGCCCACAGTAATATCCTCAGGATTATACTGCCCTTAACTGCTTTAAAACATTTTTTCAATACATACTTTGTGCTTCAGGAACACTTCAAACAGTAAGACATATTTTTGGTATTCTTCTTAAACATCAACTTATCAAGACAACTGTAAGAATTGGCTCTTCATCAAAATTGTTTAATAGGATTACCGGATTCTAAAACCATGACTCCCTAACACTGAAATAGAAACATCAACAGCAACATAACTCTTTACACTGTACCTCTTGTGAACTTCACTAAACTGTGAGAAATTTCAAATGGTTTCACAGTTGCTCTGGTTACATTACACCTTAAAAATTTTAAATGTTAAGAATTAGAGATGAATGTTATTTGTTACAAGCTAACTGATATATTATCTTACAGAATGGTCATGGTAAAGAACAATCGATCCTTGGTAATTAGAGTATTGGTACAGGGAGGTGTACTTCCTCCGCAATATATTTTGTAGTTACAGAGTTTATATATATAATATTATAATAAGTAGGACAATTCGGAAAGCTAAGGCTCATCCAAGATTGGCCAATACTTTTATGTCCCTCTCTTTGATGTGGAAAGTAAAAGTGGTTGTGCATATTTCACAAAAATAAAATGGGTGCTTTCTGAAATCTTTGAAAGCACTGAAAAGATGGCGAAGAACTAAATTTTGGTATGGAGATGCTTTTCTTTTGTGTGATTATAACTTTAGTTTGATGTCAATTGAACTATTAGCCCAATTAATTACAAAGAATTTTCCTGTGATTTTTAGTAAGACTTAGTTGTTTGTTTTTTTAGAATTGGTCAAATTATGAGCTAATTATGACATTTAGGAAAAATTGTTAATTATAGTTAAATACAAATGTATGTAGAATTGTAATTTGATACATGTTATAGCAGATATATCAAACATGCATCCAACAACTACTTTCCATGTTTACCCCTCCAAAAAATTATCAAAATACATTGATAAGTAAAGACAATCAGTCTCGAAAAAATACAATTATGTTTTGTTTGTCATGTTTTACCTGCTTTGATCACTCCAAAAGTACACTTCGTCTATTCTTAAAAGTTTTCCTGGCCACCATGCCCCACCTCCATCCCCTGTTAACTTAACCCAAACTGGGTGGCCAACGGGGCATGGTATTGGTAAATCTGCAAAATGAACAAGAAAATCTCAAAAAGTTATTTTGTAACTTAAATCCTATTCACATGTTTAGCAAATATTGCTGCGATATATATGCATTCAATCGACTGTTTAGAATAAACCTAGGTATGATTTTGAATCTCTTCATTGAGATCAACTCTTTGTCACAGATTGAAAATGTCTTTTTAACCCTACAAATAATATAACGGAAAGAATAATCTAAATTCTGTTATCAATCATTGCTCAGAATCAACTGAACACATGCATGGTCAGAGAACAGTACTAACACTATAAAGTATAATACATCAATAAAATATGTTATTCCCTAAGCTAGAGAGCTTGAGACAGGCATTAAGTGTAATATCATTTCAAGCCTAGAAATTGAAGATCATCATACAAGAATGAAGTGTACACATATATAGACAGGGTTCGTACAGGAATATTGTTATGAAATTTCTGGCCTTGTAGGGCCTTTCTGCGTAAATTTAAGGGCCTTCAAAAACTTTTAAGTTTTAACGTATACAAAAGACAACAAAAATTGCTAGTTTTATATTCATGTCTAGACTTTACATCAAAAATACTAAAAGCAGTCACGGAAGCATACTGATATCCAGAAAATTTAATTAGCTATAATAAAATTCTAACTTCAATCAGTGTAAACCAATAGGATAAAAAAAAGACAGCATATAATGAAAATTAATAAAGTGACTTATTATACAGAATTGAAGCTAATGCATATTTCATCAAATTCTAGGCTAAAATTTCCAATTTCAAGGGTACAAGGGTAAGTGACCCATAACCTATTCATGTCCAGACGGGGTATCAATACCCCGGTCGTCTTGGTAAAAGGCGAATGCTCTCCCACTACTCCACCTGATCATGACCACCCTATATAAAGCACTGGATAGAGTTCCCCAACTAATGGGCAACTATACTATAATTATGAACAAGAAAAAAAATATACCTGCTGTTTGTTGCCGACGTCTAGATCTGGATGCCATCATTGTAAATACCAGCTGGTACTGACTGAAATAAAAGCAAATCACTGAATTGTATTTAATAATAATTACATCTATTAATTTCAATATGCTCTATTTTAACAATTACAGAGCTTTGATAAATGATAAATAATACACACTGTACTAGCAAACCCTTTAATGAAACTTTATGCAGGAACAACGCTTTTTATGTGATTGTCTGCATTGTATACTTACTTTTAATGCTTAATCATATGTGTTGCTTTTATCAGATGGCTTTAAGTGAAATTACACCAAACTGAGCGCAATAAAATCAAAATGAGAAGAAGCACAAACGACAACAGTGGAATTAAACTCTACAGCATTGAAGAAAACCAAATAGTTTAATCCACAAATAAATAACTCTAGAACATCAAAATTAAAATCAGAACAAAAAGAGCAAGCTTCAGAAAATTCGAAGTCAGAGAGAAAACCAATGAAACCAAAAAAGATATCCGCCAAAACTTGTTCCATCATAAACTTCAAAATTAAATTCTACTTAGTCTACAATTCCAGACACAATTAGGCAAATCTGTCAAAACAAAACATGAAGAATTAAATTTGCGATTTTATACATTCTTTTTGTAAAGTCGGAACTGTTTCTGTTAGCTGAAACATTGGATTTGTTTATGGCCTAATAAACCTACAATCGTCTTCACAATGTATTAAATTTACAACTAAATTTAAAATCCTGAGTACATTTAGTACTCTCAACGCATTTTAAAATTTTTCATTTTTCTTCCTACTTGTCCAAAGACATAAGTGATTTTAGTATACTGGGGCTTTATGTACTACACACCAAAATGGTTAATAAGTGGTAACTTGTTTCAAACCAAACCTAACTTAAGTAATGATCATGAATGTTCAATAGTGTTCAGTGGCAATTTATTTACTTATCATATCTTGTCGGACATGTACATGTACATTTTGTATATGGTATTGGTCTCGTGTGGAAACATTTTGGTGTTTGAGTGGTCGCTCAGGTTTATTGGTGATTTCTTTTTCAAACTGGCCGGTAAAATATCAGCATTTGGTCAGGATAAAAAATCTAGTTCAAAATATTGACAGTCTAGATCTATGCACAGTAATGTTAGCGGATACAACAAGACAGCTATACGTTATTCTTGATCAGATCAGATGATCCTAATTTTAAAAGCTTTAAACTGTGAATTACATGTACGAGGTGTTTTATCTGTTATTATAATGAAGTCAATGTCATTTTAATCATTGTAGTACTTCTGAATATATAATCTCTTTAAAGAATTTTGAAATGGAGTCAGATTTACCAAAAATACACTCACAAATTTTGAGAAATTTTCGTAACATAGTTTAACTTTACAAAAACTTGCAAAAATATTGAAGTGAAAATATGGGCAGATCAGCATTGGTCTCTCAACCTTAAACGACCATAGCTATTAATAGGATGTAAAACACAAACAAACAAAACTTTATATTTACATTTGCTCTGCATAGAGCATACAGTATTAATGTGTGTTGTAGATTATATATAATTATATAATGTTCAACATTTGGTCCGACGCTTGGAGACGGAATATAGCGAAATTAATAATAACACTACATTAAAATGTAAGTAATGAATGTTTTAGCAAATGTTGATATGGTCCTATAACACCCATTGCTATATAAAGCCCTAGCTACCGATGACGGTGACCTGGACCCTGGAACCCTGAAACACAACAATGGTTGAAGTATATTCATACTTCAACTATGTATGATTCAAAGTTTGGCAAAGAATAAAGTTTTTAAATGTACAACAATTTAACCGATGAGGATTAAGTTTCAAAGATATCTGTCTATGTTTTGACGGCTCCAAATCTGATGTTTCTGACTATATAATATGCATAGCCCTACCTGCATAAAATACATTGCGTAAACAAAAATAATGTACGCTGTAGGATCGTATTAAATGATTGCACTCATACTAGAAATCACTGCACATTATTCAGGTTAGGAAATAATTACCTACAGGTCACTATCGGTAACCAATCAAAATGCAGGAATAGCGGAGAACTGTTTTACCTGTGATGGGCTCATCGAAAAGATTCCGTTCATTATAAATTCATATTTTCTTCAGTTAATCATTAAGTATTTACAACTCATAATTTCAACATTCATAGTACCGGACAATCGGTCCAGACCGATATGGCGGGTTACCGGACCGACAGCAAATTTGCCAGACATTGTCCGACGGACCGGCGTATTTCACATGGTCTGTTATATAGTTGCAATGCAGAGCAAATGTAAATATATCATAAATAACTTAGAATTCAATAGAATGTAAAAAATATAGAGAACCTTACCACATATATGACCTAGCTGTTCAGACACCTTTCTTCATGACAATGGAGATAACCAGACCAAATCAAAACAACCAGTAAAAATATCAGGTCGACCAAAAATGAGCTTGTAACAAACAATCCATAAAACTCTGGATTGATGAATGAGAATATTCTCAACAAGAAATTAACAATATAGAACAAGCAAAAGCCCAAAACTTCTACTCTCTCCATTGTCAATCATTTACAGTGTTTTTACATCTCTGTGAAATATTAAAAGTAAGAATCGTCAATATTGATCATTGCTTTTGAAATTGGTTCAACATTTGTGTACAGTTAATTAAAGATTCCCATTTGGGCTATAATATGAAATTATGGACCAACAATTTTGGTGAATGAAATGTGTGTACGGGTACCTATATTTTTTCACTTTCAAAAATATCAATGATATTGAAAATAAATCAGAATTTTACAATCAGGTTTTTTTATGTCACATTGCAACAGGAAATATCAGTTTACAATTAAGATGACCCTTAATAAACAAAAATTGAGGGTACGTTGGATACTTCCATACTAACTCTAATGTTTCTACTTTAAACAGACCGTCAAAGTGATGATGGAGCACTGTTCTGTTGTCATACAGTCTGAGATTAGTGAAAAGATCAGGCTGGAGAAACTTGATTTTTTTAAATCAACAAGTGTTTTTGTGCAATCAGGGGTGTACAATTCTGAAAATTTTCCACTAGCCCAAGGGCTAGTAGCTTATTTTTTCCCCTAGCCCTGATGAAAATTCTACTAGCCCTGCACTTTTGAAATTTTTCAATACATGTATTCTATTTAAATATTGTTTTCCGAAATGTACCTTTCCCTCAACATAATTGATCAGAATCTTGCCATTTAACAAAGAATTCAACAATTTTAATATTGTTCAGAATGTTACATGGTCTGTGTGTGAAAATAGTCATAACTATTGCGAAAAAAATTAACTGTACAGTAAAATAAGTTTACACACTTCAAAATAATTAAGAGTATAAAAATATGGATTTTATTTTACTGGTTGTAGATAAGAGTTAAAACTTTCTGACTGTTGCATGTACCTATACAACGACATGTCAATATTGTATTTTGAATAGTTAAACTGAAATATACTTCAATCTAAATTATATGAGAGGAAATAATTAATTTCAAAAATTTAAAGCTGCTAGTTTAAATAAACCAACACATTACCAACTCAATCACTACTTTAAAATAGTTCTGGTTTCATGTCATAGTGAACTTGAAGTTTAATTCACTCTGATCCACTACTTTCTAGATATGTTTGTTCTCCATCTCATTTCCTGAGGGAAAAACTTATAGCTAGCAAATTGTATTGGAATGGAACTAAAAGTGCCAATGTCAATGAACTTTTAACTTTTAATCATAATCATAGGAAATTATTATCATGACAATTCAAGTAAAGCTCAAATTTTAATTTAAAACAATGTTAAGTCGAGTTTTTCAGGTGAAAATGTTATGACAATTGTCAATCTGTCAAATATATTTATATCTACAAGATTCCCCTACTTTATTTAGAAAACCAACAGCTTAACAAATTTGGTGTGATCACGCCTGCTTTGTGAATATAACATCTATCAAAACAGACCTGTACATATAGCAGCACCAACGATCTAATTTCAATTTCAACAGGAAGATTAACTCAACTGATAATAAGATCCATATATCCTAATAATAAATATGATATGATCACTAACTGTCACTTCATAATTTAATTCCTATCTTAATTATCTCTGTAACTATGCTGACATGTCGGCAGACCGTCCGTATCTGGGTCACTCGTGTTTGCATCTGGATCACTCGTGCGCTTGAATGCTATCAATGGCATAACTAAGCATTTGATAGACCTAGATGAAGATATTATTTACTTTTGGGAAACGTGTTGAACCGATGTCAACCACCTGTGGTTGAAAAATCTTATTAACTTGACCAGTTACCATGTTTACAAATGTCAGAACTGTATACAGAAACAAACTGGCTTTTAATGTAGATTTATTAACGAAAATTTTGGTACAGAAACAATTTGACTTTTCATGCCATAGAGCAGCTAGCCCTGACCTGAAAACTACTAGCCCCGGGCGTCTGGCTAGTGGAATTGTACACCCCTGGGCAATTACAAAGTAATAAATCTGTGCCATTTAGAAAATACATCGCATGAATATTAGGCCTAACATAATAGTTATAAATATCATTTAATATTCGTGGAAATGTCCAAGCGTAGAAGCAGGCCGTGTTCCTACATTACGATCGCGCGATTTAATTAAATAGACCAACAAATCACCGGCTGGTACATCATTTAATGTTGACAAATATATCTACATTTTTCTGTTTATTGCGTTATTAACATCCCTGTACCTAACATATTTCAATACATTAGCAAGGTTTTCAGAGTTTCTCTGTCGACAAATATACAGATATAAGCTGAAAATAGCACGCCCTAGAGTATTTTTAGGCCAATCGCGTGCCTTGAAACAGGAATAGCCTAGGCTAATAATGCATAAAAAAAGCTAATTCTTCGACTAGGATGATAACTGAGATTTGATTAAGATTTTGCCTTGAATTCGTTTATAAATTGTAAATCTCTCCGTTGATCAAACCCGTCGAGGTTAGGCTAATTCAGATTTCTAGAGTAGAGACTTTTTCAATCGATCTGACTAGGTTGGTTACTAAACAATTTGCGTTTACGATTAAATAATGTTAAAGGGTGATTAACAACTGCATTTTCGTGTAAATGATTCATAAAATCAATTGAAATAACTAACTAGAACACTCGGATTTCGACTTACCTGATCACCAGCAAGCCTGTAATGGCGGCGTCTCCCGCGGTACGTTTTCGGCACTCCTCGGACTACTTCATTCATATGACACAGAACAAAAAACATTCCGATTGTCACTCGTTTTGTGGCAATGTCCGGAAAATGTCCGTAGTAGTCCTTTTCAGTTGGACAAAATTTCTTTAGTGGGATTTTTAAGACATAGTCTCAGATTACACCTAAGGTCATTTCCAGCACATTAAAACAGTCCATCTTTAGTGGTTACCGCTTAAGAATTTTCTACCACTGAAGAACGGATTGGACGTAAAACAAACCACCTTAGGTAGCAATTGCAAGCACGGACGGACGGACCACGGACCACGGACGCAGGGCGATTTGAATAGCCCACCATCTGATGATGGTGAGCTAAAAAACAGATTTAAAAAGACAAAATCATATTTCTTTTTAAGTTTTACTCCAGGAAGGAATTGTCTTACTCCATAGGGACTCTATTGCCAAATATCAGCAGCCTAGTACAATTATGAAGTGATGTATTAAAACCTCTTAACACTTTCACCAAAAACTTAACGCAGAAACATTCTAAGTCCAAAAATTTGAAAATTCTGGTTTTTCCCCAAAAAATATTTTTGATTAACTCTGACAGGGGATAGTTTAACTCCAGAGGGACTCTATTACCAATTATCAGCACCCTAGTACAATTATAAAGTGATGTATTAATACCTTTCAACACTTACACCAAAAACTTAATGCAAACTTAACGCAGAAATATTTTAAGTCCAAAAATATGAAAATTCTGGTTTATTCCCCAAAAAAATCTTTTACTTTAACTCTGACAGGGGATAGTTTAACCCCAGAGGGACTCTATTGCCAGTTATCAGCACCCTAGTACAATTATAAAGTGATGTATTAATACCTTTCAACACTTGCACCAAAAACTTAACGCAAAAATTTTCAAAAATTAGTTTTTCTTCAAAAAAATCTTTTAGTTTAACATTGGCCGCAGTGGCTGAGTGGTTAAGGTGTCCCGACACTTTAACACTAGCCCTCCACCTCTGGGCTGCGAGTTTGAAACCTACGTGGGGTAGTTGCCAGGTACTGCCCATAGGCCAGTGGTTTTTCCCCGGGAACGCCGGCTTTCCTCCACCTCCAAAACCTGGCACGTCCTTAAATGACCCTGGCTGTTAATAGGACTTTAAACAAAAACAAACCAAACAAACCAAATTTTAGTTTAACTCTGGCAGGGGATAGTTTAACCCCCACAGGGACCATATTACCATAAATTTCTATGCCTTTCAACACTTGCACCACAAATTTAACATTTGGAAAACCTACGCCGACGCTGGAGTGACGACATAAGCTCTCACTCTTCTTCGAAGAGACGAGCTAATAAAAAGGTCCAATAGGCCTGTAATTCTCACCTGCTTCTAATACAATTCTGAAGTTGATCTAGGTAATTTCTACTTTATTCAAATATCAGAGGAAGTATGGTTTATTCAATTGAATAAATACTTTAAGCTATACTATTTTGATACCACAGTACTAGTATATGCTTCCTGTGAAATTGGAACATAATCCATTCATTTGTGCTGAAGAAAGATTTAAAAGAACTTAATTGCTAAATGTTGGGGGTGAAATGATTCACTGCGGTTTCATGGTAGTCAATGATTTTTACAACGGTTCGATTTACGGTACTTTTGAGGTTGATGTCGATCAATTCATTCTGGAAATTAGTATAACTTTGACAAAATGGCAGCGCCCGTACAGAAACAAAATGGTGGTGCCTGTACAGGGTGAAGCAAACCGACCAAAAATTGTGAGAAGAAACCCTCCTGCCGCATTTAAAAGCAATGGTTGGAAATATTTTGGTTTCGTGACGAAAAGGAGAAAACCATCTGTCATTTATGTTTGTTTGTGTGTTTGTTTTTGCTTAACTTCCTATTAACAGCCAGGGTCATTTAAGGACGTGCCAGGTTTTGGAGGTGGAGGAAAGCCGGAGTACCCGCAGAAAAACCACCAGCCTACAGTCAGTACCTGGCAACTGCCCCACGTAGGTTTCGAACTCGCAACCCAGAGGTGGAGGCCTAGTGATAAAATGTTGGGACACCTCAACCACTCGGCCACTGCGACCCCTCTGTCATTTATGAAACCAGGAGGTGAGTTATAAGAGCAGTTATACAACTAATACAACTGAGAAAAAGCTTAAAATGTGTTTTTCAAGATGGCTGTCATTGCGGCCATCTTGGATTTCTGACCGACCTGAAAACAACAACACTTGATCTGGACCAACTCAGGATCATTTCTGGTAAGTAAGAGCTGAATCTCACTGAGAGAATTTGAGAAGAAGTTTGAAATGTGAAAAGCGCACGGCTGTTGACGACAAAATAAGCATGATGACTATATGTCATCCTGACCCTTCCTAAAAAAAGTATTGTGATACAAATTGTATTGCTAGTAACTACGGTAGTATGCATCCTATCATGAGTATAGTGTATAATTTATACCCTAATAAATGTCACCATTAAATATTTGAGCCAACCGAATAATGCCATATTTGAATGATTTTTATGACATTGTATTTAACATTTAAACAATATGTAATTTATTGAAAAAAACATATGAAATAGGTTGATTTTTTAAACATCATGGCATTATATAGCAGAACATGTTGAAGAAGATTATTGGTTTCTTACCCCCTCTAATCAGCTCCATGTGGATATCAACAGATTTACCTCTGAAACAGACGCCGTAGAGTTCAGGAGAAATAATGGCCTTTGCAGTTTGTAGATCAATCATTGCATTGATTTCATTTTTATAATCAGCAGAATGCATGACCTGAAATAAGCAAGAAAATTTAACTTTATATTAAAACCAAACCATTCTCCAAAATTTTAGAGTAGAAGTATAATAAGTCGATATATGTATGTATAACCTAAATACTCTAAACAAGAGGCCAATGGGCCATAAAAGTCACCTGAGTTCTGAAATATTTCAGTTAATTTGTCCCTTTTTGGCCTTAAGTTTGCACCTCATCCTCCTGAGGTCAGTCTTCGCCATGATGTGCATACCCTCAAACTGCCAATCCGTAGTGTAAATTTTAATCCAGATCATATGGCAACTAAACAAGTCAGAAATGTGAATTGTTTATTGACAGATGAGGCACAAAAAACAATAAGAACAAGAGGCCCAATGGGCCTGTATTGCTCATATGGCAACTTTGAAGTTGATCAAGGTCATATCTACAGATACTATGCTTATTACATCTTCATTCAAATATCAGAGTAGGATCCAGATCAAGGTCATTCTTTCGAAAAAACTTGGTAGCCCTTCAGCCCAGCATGCTACAAGCCTAATATCAAGTCCCCTGCCCTCTTGGTTATTAAGAAAAAGTTGTTTGAAGATTATAGCCTATTTGACCCATGTGACCTTGAATGAAGGTCAAGGTTATTTATTTGAAAAATGTTGGTAGCCCGTTACCCCAGCATTATACAGGCCCAATTTCATTTCCCTGGACCTCTTGGTTATGGAGAAGAATTTGTTTGAAGATTATAGCCTATTTGACCAATGCGACCTTAAATGAAAGTCAAGGTCATATGTTTGAACAAACTTGGTAGCCCTTCACCCTAGCATCTTACAGACCCAATATCAACTCCCTTGTCCTCTTTATCATTGAGAATAAGTTTTTGAAGATTATAGCCCATTTGAGCCATGTGACCTTGAATAAAGGTCAAGGTCATTCATTTTAACAAACTTTGTAGCCCTTCAGCCCAGGATGCTACAGGCCTAATATCAAGTCCCTGGGCCTCTTGGTTAGTGAGAAGAAGTTGTTTAAATGAAAAAGTTCACGTCTGATGGACAGACACAGACAAAAACCTATAGTCCCGCTGGTTTCACCAGTAGGGGACTAATAACCATAATTATTTCTACAATTACAGACGTATGAAAGACAGATAACCGACAATTCAAGGCACTTCGAATATATTGTCGGATTGTGGTGTACTAAAAATTAATACAGTCTTAAAACATCACTCCTCTGGGGTTAGTTATTGTAGTCTTTTTTTCTATTGCAAATCAATTTCTATTAATTTTGCCCATTTTACAGGCTTATTTATTCTGCAAAACTGTCTATTAATGACATTTTAATTGGTGATGTATGCAGTAGTGTATGAATGAACAGACAGATGGACACCATGGATACTATAGAGTACACATGTGTTGCATCGCAACAATAAAGGGAAGTAACTCTGACTCACCACCTTTCGGACATGTTGTTTTCCTGTCAGTATGTCCTTCACCGAATGTACTTCATTTAAAATGCTGTCTGTTCCCAAATTATCCAGTATTCCATAGTCCTTGTCTTTTTCATACCTTCTCCCTTTGTCAAGGCTTATCTGAAATAATAGTAAATATCACATGGCAAGTTGCTTACTTTTTATTAGCATAACAAGAGCTGTTGGAGAACAGCATAGCTCGTCTAGCAAATGTTTGTCAATCAATATTTAAAATATATTAATTGGAATGGTTTCGCAAATTGCATTAACAATATTTATATTGTTTACTTGATCAGATTGTGTTGTGTCAATTCATGCAATTTTCAAAACCATACCAATTTATATATATATATATATATATAAATTATTTATTGACAAACATTCGGGAGACAAGCTATGCTGTTGTAGATTAAATGAATATATTAAATACAAATATAATTGCTTTTGGACATATTTCTTCAATTTTTTTTATAAAATATTATCCTTATGAGAGTTGTCTCCCTTGAAAAATGTGGACCGGTATATAAATTGTCAAATGTGAGCATTTTCACTTTGTTTTTTTTTTCAGTTTCACTCCAAGAAGGGAAAGTGTAACTCTATAGGGACTCTTTTACCAAACATCAGCACCCTAGTACAATCATAAAGTGAGGTGTTAATAGCTTTCAACATTTGCACAAAATGTCTTAAAAAATCTGTTTTTGCTAAAAAAAAATCTTTCAGTTTAACTCCGGCAAGAGATAGTTAAACCCCCATAGGGACCGAATACCATGTATTACTATGCCTTTCAAGACTCACAACATAAACTTAACACAAAGTCCAAAGATTTAAAAACAAAAACAAAAAAACACTTATTTAAAAAGAAAAAAATCCAGTTTTAATCCAGGAAGGGATTGTCTTACTCCAAAAACTTAATGCAGAAATATTTTAAGTCCAAAAATTTGAAAAATCTGTGTTTTTTTCAAAAAAGTCTTTAAGTTTAACCCCCACAGGAACCATAATACAATAAATTACTATGCCTTTCAACACTTGAAACCAAAAACTTTACATTTGAAAAACCAACGCCGACGCCAGAGTGACGACATATGCTCTCACTCTACTTGAAGAGATGAGCTAAAAATTTGCATGAGATTAATCATGAATTTATTGTGATGCTAATATTCAAATGAATATTAACGCTAGCAAAATAGAATTTGTGTGATGTACTTAAGAAAAAACATTGATTTTGTTTGAGGTCTGATGGTGTTATCATGAGATGGTATAGTGCCCGAGCCTAAGGCAATACTGTATAATTAAATATATGAAATTAAGTCAACAAATGTCCATTTCAGTGCATTAAAATGATTTATGGTAACTTAGTTAATACATTTGGCGCATGTAAACAATCTTAAGTCACAGAGAAGTTGAAAAGTTGTCTAATAATGCTACCAGTGATACAATTTGTGATGATCATAAGTATAAAGTATGGCAATGTCAAAGTAACATGACAATAAACTTAATCAGTGGGTTAGGGAAGGTTGTTCTAGGATGGGACACCCACCTGAACCACACAATGTCATATATTCACCAAACAGATGTTAGAAACAATCACACGAAGAATCAGCATTTATTTCCTGGTAAAAATTTAACAGAACAAGGAACTATGGGGAACATGCACGCGAAGTTAGTACATCGTGACCCTTTGTTTTAATATTTCTCCGAGATTTTTAGCGATGTTGACTTGGATAGATCAAACTCGTGCTAATTTTCATAAGTATAATTTTGAATAGTTTGAACGGTTTCAACAAAATCTATTCCACATTTATCGAAATGACCAAAGGTATACTACAATATTTTTCTTTAATTCCTGTTGTTTTTCTTATTGATCGATTAAGCTATGACTGGTCATCTCAGACCAACTTATCATCTAATTTGATATTTGCCTGTCTGCAACCCATGTTTACCTGTGTTGTATCCAGCACATGCATTTCTGGAAGGGTTTTGCATTCCTTATCGTCCCTTAAACGATCGAGCAAGGCAGCTATTCTTTGTTGATAGTTCTCATCTTCAAATGTAGCTTTGGTACATGTTTTGGAAAGATCCAATTTCAGAGGTCTACAAAGGTAAACAAAATACCAAAAAAGATTACACGTTGTCAATAATTATTTACTTGTTTTGGAAGTATTCATTTATGATTTAATATCATATGTCATTGAGAAAAGTTATTTTTACTTAAGAACATTCTACTTGTTTGGTTTATATGGCCTGAAATCATAATTAAGCTTGTGACATTCATGAAAATACAAGCAGAACTTGGATGCAGTATGAATCTGTTTTAGTTGATGATTATTTCAAAGTTATACAGAAGCTGAAACATAACAAGATGGCTGCAATGGTGCCCATCTTGGATTTCTGACCACCCGATAACCTAACAAACAACTATAGAAGGGCATGGCAAAAAGATAAATCTGGAATTAAAAAACATACTTGTGTTGCTTTTGTGGAGGGCTGCTTTCCTCAGCTGAAACAAATTAAGCAATTCAAGTTATCAGTTTCAGACAACTGAAAATTTCATGAAGACCAAATGCATTTGTCACAAAAATATTACGAATATCCTACTGAATGCATTTAAAAAATCTCCACACATTCTCAGACTGCAGAAACATTAAATGACAGGCCAAATATCAAGTCTCTGGGCCTCTTGGTTATTAAGAGGCTTTTTGAAGATTTTAGCCTATTTGACCCATATGACCTTGAATGAGCGTCAAGGTCGTTCATTTGAATAAACTTGGTAGCCATTTACCACATCATGCTACAAACAAAATATCAAGTATCTGGGCCTCTTAGTTATTGAGTAGAAGCTGTTAAAATAATAAATCATAATCATAATGAATTAAATATTCTTTTACATCTATATAAAACTATATACAGTCAAACCTGTCTATAGCGACCAACCAAGGGGAGGCAGAAAAACGGTCACTATAGACAGGTTGCCTTTATAGACAGGTCAAAATTATTGCACCAACCAATTTACTTAAAACTGCCATAAATGAATTGTCATTGAACAGGGCATTCAGAAGACCAGTCAGAAGTTAAATAAATGCATAAACTTTATAAATCTGAAGGGTTTAATATTTAATGATTTGTGGACCCAAACAGAAAATATAACTCAAAATGGATAATTTTTTTGTAAATATTTTGTTCTGAAATAATGCTATATGTATCTATCAAATTATCTCCCTTTCTTTCATAAATAAAGAAAAATAATACATAATAATTAATTAATTAATTAGGGCTTTTCACCCAAGTGGTGAAAAGACCTATTGTTTTTGTTCTGTTTCTTCTTATTATTATTATTATTACAAGCTAACCGGTAATAAGTATTTATATATTAAAGTATTTAAAAGGTAAAAGTTGTAGTAATCCAGACGAGTCTGCCGTTGATACATTTATTATGAGATGGCCCTATGGTCATAATCAGGATCAGCTGAGGGAGTCAGATCAGACCTGCAGACCAGTCAATTTTAAACAAAGAAGCACTGTACATGAGAAGTACAAATATTCTAAATAGAAAAATCTCGCGGATAAGATCGACTATGGTTGAGAAGATGAATTATTTAATATGACCATAACTGTAAACTGGAAAACGAAAGTAGGTCTAGCCTAGGTGAAGCAGAGACTCTGGGTGAAGCAAATACTGCTATTTTCGCAATAACTGTTCGTTTTACTTGATACGATAGCTATGAACATAATCAGTGTTACTTTCCGTTGTATTTTAGCACATTGGTGTCTTAAAAAAATGTGAAAATAATCCGGTAATGTTCAAGAACTTCTGTTTTTATTATCGTCATGTTTACCGGGTCACGTTCTAATAGCATGTGAGATTCCGGTTACGTCATCAAATTCATTTCCCGCGAATTTATTGGGAAATCTAAATTACACTCATAATGAAATGAAATGAAAGGAATAAAAAATGACAAAATAAAAATATTGTGATCAGTATTTAGTGCGACATTAAATATTCGTTGTAAATAGTTGCTACGATTCGCTAACCTAAAGCACAAGTAATTGAAATCAAATCATTTTAAAATCCATATTTCGTTTCTATTATAATCTTAAAATTTGCATCACCAGATTGTTTAGAAGCTTTGCAGTACTGACTCTTTCAAACGCACAGATGCTTTGATTTGAGCAAAGATGGCGACCTGAAGCTGTGAGGCGGTTTGGATTGAAATTAAAATGCGTATATTTCGGCAAGTAAACATCGTACAATGTACCCGTGTGGTCAGATCATCTAATTTTGTCATTATGTATTCAGAACAGTTGTTGTTTAGTCGCTACGGTCATTAACATAAAAATTCGGATTATTATATAAATACTTATTTAATTATTATTATTCTTTTTCTTCTGTATTTCATTTTGTCACTACGTTTACGCCAAATTGGTTAAAGTTAGCCAAAATTTTATTGAAGAATGTTTAATGGTTAGGTCTGAATATGGTCATCTCACAAAATTAAGTAGGTCATAAAATTCAAAATGGCCGCCATGGGGCCAAACCTAAAAAGTCAAAAATGGCCATAACTCAAACATCGTTTAAGTTACAGATTTTTAAAAGGTATATTATTGTAGGATTCATCTGGGGCCAACTTTTAATGATGCATTGTTTTGAGGTCAGAGGTCAAATGAAAAAGCTCGCCTGAGGGTCAAGTTAGTCTATTTTTAAAAAATCTTCATTTTTCCTTCTTTTTCAAAAATTCTTTCGAAATATGATGCAGAACGTCATTCTAATGAATTTGACGTTTTCAGTTTTTCTGTGACACATACGGTTTCTGTTGTACGCCATTTTGAATTTCCCCCTATATATTTCAATAGAAAAGTGTGTTACATTTCAAACTTCTTCTCAAGTTCTACCTGTGGCATTCAGCTCAATCTTAGCTGAAATAATCCTTGGACTGTCCTGGCCAAGTAATGTTATTTTTTAAGTTGGTTTGAAATTCAAGATGGCCGCCATGACGTCATGTATTGAAAAGTTTAAAATGGCCATAACTCTAAAAGTATTCATTTTACAAAGGTCACGTAATAATGTGATTTGTAGATAATGACTAGCGCTAACTTTTACTCACCAAAAATTTTAAGGTCAGAGGCCAAATAAAAGAGTTCGCTATGGGGTCAAATTAGTCTATTTTTACAAAAATCTTCATTTTTTAATCTTTTTCCAAACAAAGTTCTTAGTATGATGTAGAATGTCATTCTGATAAATTTGACGTTTTCAGTTTTTCTGTGACACATACGGTTTCCGGTATACGCCATTTTGAATTTCCACTATATATTCTATATCAAAAATAGTTTTACATTTCAAACTTCTTCTCAAGTTCTACCTGTGGCATTCAGCAAAATAGTTTTACATTTTAAACTTCTTCTCAAGTTCCACCTGTGGTATTCAGCTCAATCAAATCTATAAACAATGAACTACATTGTACCTGTGGATATGTTTTAAGGCATAGAGCTTTGTTTTAAAATATTGTTTGAATGCATTTTGATTTCAATTTACCAGTGATATTGTAAATTCGTTAATTGTTGAAGTTGGCTGTAAATCTTGAAAATTTCCACGTTATTGAAAAAAAAAACATGTGCTTGAACTATCTGACATACATCTTTACCTTTATCAAGACTGCTAACTTGATATTCCTCCTTAACTTTTTCATTGGAAACGCACATCTTCTCATTGGAAACGCACATCTTCTCATTGGAAACGCACATCTTCTCATTGGAAACGCACATCTTCTCATTGGAAACGCACATCTTCTCATTGGAAACGCACATCTTCGCGGCACTTGCGTTACTATCATCTAAAATATATACATTATTGTTGGTTTACATCAATACATCTACCAGGTACATAATGTTTCCAAAATAATGGAAGACATTTGTTTGAAGTTTAGTAGCTAGAAAAGCTCTTGAAAACAGGCTAAGGGTTATATACACAAATACATTCACGAGAACATAAATGAGAATTTCTGAGACTGATTAAATTTGACTTATCAGTTTTGGAGATGGCATCAAGCATGTAAATCATTTAAGTCACACGATGGACGATTGTGCTTGGCCGGACAACTGCCTGATGTAAAACACACCGGGTCTTAATTATACAAATTGTTACACTATTCACGATGGAAGAGACTTCATACCCAGTCCGAGGTCAGTGAATAGACAGGGTATTCCTATGTACAGGTATATCATATACTCAACAGTGGCGTAATTCACTGTACTGTGTGAATCAAGTATGTGCTGTTTTATCAGCAAAGGGGGGGGGGGGGGGCTGTATCTGTTTGTATTGGTCTGGACATCTGACCAATCAATCAAACAACGGTGTATGGACATTTTACGCAAATTAAACTTCCTGCCTCGTGTAAGAGTTTGGCTGGCCAGCACTCGACAAGCCTCGCGTGCTGACTGGCCAAACTCTTACACTTGGGTTGAGATATCCTTGTCCACGGAACAGACCCATGATAGATTATATTATTCAGACTATACTCCATCACTTGGAAAGCCTCATGTTTGGGAATTTAACAAATACCCCACTCCTCGGGTTGAGATCCGCCTATCTCATCCTAAAAGGGGTGAAAGATTCTATAATCACCAGTGAGGGACAGGGGTGGATATATACATGAAGTTTTCATATGAGATATAGATCGGACGTACGGATATATAATTAGATTGTGTAAGCATTATTTCATGAATTTGTTTATTCATCATCATATTTCATTTTTTTATCACTAGACATCCCAGTTGTGATCTGTAGCCCGAGATTCCTCTTGCCCTGACACCATGTCTGGTGCAGCCTGCAGGGCAGACATGTTGTCAGGGCCAGGGAAACTCGGGCTAAAGCCAGAAGACAGAACCAGAGTTGACGAACTTAAATCAACATACAATGCCAATGGTACGGGTATCAGAACTTTTACAATAATTACAAATTGTATCATTTCTTTACACGACAGGAATATTTTGTAATCAGATCGAATAAGACATCATAGTATATATATATGCATAAAGGAGTAGATACCTGTAGCCATGTCTCGTCGTGTTCTAGAACTACAAAGGCTTGTCCGGTGATTTTGCGCATCCGGTGATTTTGCGCAGTCGAAAGTTACGCCCATCTGATGTCACATCCGTCAAAAATACTACGATGTTTACGTTTACTATATTCGTGTCAGCTGTAATTTTTTTTCATCAGAAGTGACATTTGTGCAGAAACTAAAATCTGGTGCAGAAGAAACGAGATATTGGTGAGTAATTACTCCCTTCATGCAATAATAATTAAGTAAAACCATCATTAACACATATATATCAACAAGGCCTAAATGTAGATGGTCGCCGCCTCCGGCGAGTTGTAAACATTGCGTCATATCTCATTATATCACAGGAAAATCCTATTTCACAGATTTCTTACCTTATTGCTGCAAACTGATTTCGCTTACGTCCCATATACTTCAATAAACTGGAGCAAATAATCCAAAAATGTGTTTTGTGCAAGCTATAATGCACGTTTGTTACTACCGAGCAGACGAAGTTCAGTTGTGCCTGCGATTCATGAATGAAAAATGAGGCCCCGAATCAGCATTGCATTCAAGTGGCGGGAAACTCGTCCAAAATAAAAAAAAAACTATGGAAGCCCATCAGCTCCAAATCATAACGTAAAAGCATAGTCAAAGAATGGATTGAAATCACTGTTTTAAACACATCATCATCAAAATTTACAAATATAAACAAAAAGAAAAAATAATAATATTAAAAAACATGCTGTTGTAGAATAAGTGAAGTAACTAAGATTAGAAAATATTAAAATAAAAAATACAGTACAGTCTTCTTTATTTTCAGAATTTCCGTCAGTATGCCTTCTTCAAAGATAAAAACAACTTATACATATGCAATGATGAAAGAGGCCTATGCTGATGTCAAAACTAAACATCATAAAATCAGAAGTGCAGCAAAAATTCATAACATTCCAGAATCAACTCTAAGGTACAGACTTAAACATCCAGAAGGGACAGATGTAAAAAAAGGCGGCCCTACAATTTTCTCTAGAAAGCAGGAAGAACTTCTTGCAGATCACTGCATTGGAATGGCCCATTTAGGCTATGGATTTACCAGATGGCAAATTATTGAGATGGCAAAGAATATGTGTGAGGTTGTTGGGAAGGAAAATATTGAGCCTACAAAGCATTGGTTTTATGGTTTTCTAGGGCGTTTTCCCGAGTTGTCGATGGTGAAGCCAAAGAAAAGAGAAGTTGCAAGGGACAAGGCAGTGACAAGTGATATGCTGTGCACATATTTTGCTGAGCTGAAGTTGATCCTAGACAAATATCAGATCATGAACAAAGCAGAGCAAATCTGGAACGTTGATGAGTCTGGGATATCTTTAGACCACACTCCACCTAAAGTCCTAGCAAGAGCTGGAACAAATCCATATGCTGTTACTCAAGGCAAATCGGCGAATACGACCCTGATAGCTGCTGGAAGTGCCATTGGTGAGACGATACCACCGTATATCATTTTTAAAGGAGAACGTCTGTCAAAAGAAATGAGATCGAGTGGCATTCAGGGTACTGAATATCGTGTTTCTCCCACTGGATGGTCGAATTCTGTGTTATTTTTTGATTTTTTCAAGAACCACTTCTTGAAACATGTTACAATACGGCCTTGTATTCTTCTTTACGATGGACATTCCACACATATCAATATTGATGTCATTGAGGCAGCAAGAGAGGAGGATGTGCACCTATTTGTACTCCCTCCACACAGCAGTCACTGTTTGCAGCCACTGGATGTTGCTGGTTTTAGCCCTCTAAAATGCAGCCTTAATGCACAGATTCATAAGTTCTTACACAGTAATCCAAATTCTGTCATAACCCCAAAGGATTTGCCCAGTTTAATTGGCACTGCGTACAAAAGCGCATTGACTGTGAGCACCATAATGTCGGGTTTTAGAAAGACTGGGATATTTCCATTCAATCCATCTGCCCCATCAGTTGAACCACCTGTTATCACCAAACAGACAGAGAGCAAAAACATCAACAGAACAGAAAGGCAAGATAACAGAAATGTAAAAATTTTGTTTCAGGAAAAGTCATCTGAATACAGCACGAGGTTGTCAGAGAAAGGAGAAACTAAAAAGAAAAGAAAGGCGTTTGTACCACCTTATGGATGTGCGATTACTGAGGATGAATCCTACCAAAAAAAGAAAGAGATGCAAAAGAGAAGTGGAAATGAAAAGGTTAACATATCAGAAACAGACAACGTAAAACACACTAGTACGGCAAAAAGAAAGTCATTTAAACCACCATTGAAAGAACAAAGTTGCAAAGAGAATCAGGGAGAAGATGTAAGTGACCCCAAAAAACCCAAGACTACAACAGGCAAATTGATAGGTAAAGGAAAGGGACCACATAAGAACTCACGAAAAGGAAAATATCCGTGTAAAAAGACTTCGGGAAAAAAAGAGCAAAGTGCAAATGATAGACATAGTGACACCGAGGAGGAGGACGATGTATGTGTTGTGTGTGGCAAATGGCAGCCTGTTGGTCTACAACTGCAAACTAGCATCAAATTTGTTAACTGGGGCCAATGCACTCGATGTCAAAATTGGGTGCATTTAAAATTTTGTACAGACATTGACAGTCTGTCAGAAAATGACGACTTCCTGTGCCCCAACTGTGCACCTGAGATATAATTATATAGGGTTGAAGTACTTGTGTATCTTTTTATTGTGTTAATTCGTTAGAAAATCACTTTGTTGAACATCTCCACCATTTTGTAATATAAAAAAATGAAATGACATTTAATGAACATATATCCACTTTAAATGCATCGTTTGTCGCTTGGACAGTAGCTTTTTGATGGTTATGGGCCACCGTAGATACTTTTTCTGTGCTGCCAGACCGGATATAAACGACTGCGCAATATCACCGGACATGTTGACGTTCTCTAAACAAGGGGGGTAAGCACACTCTTCGTTGATTAGTAAGCGTTTATTCTGTAAATACCATTTTTTTTCTTTGATATTCGGAAGGACAAACCATTTTTTATTTAGTATACAGAACTTTTATCGATCATATTCATTTAAAATACAACGAATCAACAACTCTGCTCTTAGATGCGCAAAATCACCGGACAGCATTGTATCTAGTTTTATGTCTGATGTAGTCTCGCATTCCCCAGACTCTCGTCCTCGCTCGAGACTGCCTCAAACGAGAGTCTGGTCAGATGAGTAGGGTCTGTCAGCCTACATCCCCGTCTGTACAGGTCTCTGTCTGTACCGGAAGGACCCAACTGTACCGGGGTGCATTCGATACAACATGTACTGTGACGTCTATAAAGGCTTTTGTTACACGTTAAGTGTTATTTAAAGACGAATGGCAATACCACAACTGTTCCTCTCAACATTACACCAGGGATGTAAATCAAAGCTGTAATATATCGTTAATACAGGCAGAGACCTATATTA